>NC_088604.1:43095269-43374983 GCF_036013475.1 Columba livia
TTAACACAGTGCCTTCAGACAGTCTAAATTTATTGCGATTTATATGTTCAGGAGTGTTGGTAAAAGGCCAATGCTGGCATTTCTTTAACTAATAATTATTGTGTTTTATTGTTGTGGTTCTCTAACACATTAATGAGCAAGGACCCAGCTTTATTAGAATTCACTTGGCCCCACTGTTCCATGCATATTTATTATGCGAGAGAATAGGATTCTCTTCCTCTAGCCTCCACTAATTTAAAAGAAGATATCCTCAATGAAATGTATTCAAATATTTTGACATTTTGCTTCACCTCACTTACAGAGCAGAAATTGTTTCTGACAGTTATTATACAGTACGGGAATCCTGCTGTTTCACTCTGCTGAAGCGCAGGTTGAAAAGACACAGCGATTGCATTTTGTTCAAACAGTGATTCTCTGGCCTAGAAATAGCAACACTGTCAGCTGTGATTCACTGGAAGTTTAGATAATATCCACTCTGTACCTCTCCAACAAGAACATGGAATATTTTTTTCTTCTTTTACTTCTTAAGACAGAAGAATATGAATCAAAGGGTGGAAAATTTAGCACCTCCAACTTTGGGATCTGACATAGAGGAAGATTTCGATTTTGAAACGTAAGTGGAAATTGGAAGAAATGAGAGTGAGGGAAGTTGAGTGGGAATTTTTTCTTTTCATCAGACACTTTCAGTTCTGCCTTTTACTGTGTTTTAAATAGACATATTCACAAGACAAAATAGCAGAGGTAAAAAATAGGAATACCTGGGTATTTCCAAATATTACAAATGACTGAAATAATTGTGTATGACACCTGCCTGATTTTTATTTTGTATCACACTTCCAGGCATGCTACATGTGTAGCAACATCTTTTTTAGTACAATAACATCTATTATGTAAAGCGCAATAGCAAATTTCTCAACTAATGCTCCCCAAAACTGCTTGTAACATGGAAACATCAGCCCTTTTTCCCCCTTTTAGAATGCATTTTGGTGCTGTCTCAAATATATATAGATTGAAAAAGAAATTTTATCTGTAGACCTATACAATCAACTCTCAGCGAAGTTAAGAAGAGCTGTGGTAGCATATTTAACACTTTAATTTAGCCCAAAGGCACCTGCTTTTAGAGCAGATTTTAAGTTTCACAAGGGTTGTTTATTTGACGGCAAGTAGAAGAGCACCTGGAGAATCTAAAGCAGGAGGAGGAGGAGGAGGAGGAGGGAAGAATACAGGGAAAAACCTGTGACACGCTCTCCTGGATGCTTTGCTGCTCCTTTTGCTGTTCATGTTATGCAGATCCTATATCAGAATCCAGGCTTCTCTTTTCAGAATAAGAAAGAGGAAACCAAATTCATAGTAAAAAAAGAAATCACAACAGTGGTATTTAATACAGTTTCTTAAGATTTCAGAAACTGAGTTTCTGTCAAAACCACAGAATATCGCAGAAGGGGGTAGGAGAGGGTGATAAAGGGCCTGTTCTTGTAAAAGGGGATTGTTCAGCTGTAATCTCTGTTAATGCTCCTGTCATATCATGGGAGAATCTGTCTATTACAATGATGAGAAAATAATGAATACAGAATCTGGGAAAATCATGTTGCTCAAAGTGTTTCCTAAATTTTCCATGCAAAAAAAAAAAGCCTCCCAAAGACACACATTATTAACTGGAGTGGCTGCGGAACATGGTCTTTCTTGTCATGGGGATGCAAGTCTGGACTGTGAAATGTAATGATCAGCATGGCATGCAAGCTCAGCTCCAACTCTGGTCTATTAAGGCAAGTAAACAGAAGCTTTAAATCAGATTTTGTTTTCGGTCACTTTGTGGGAAGGGGTGGAGGAAATAGGATGCATAGAAAGGGTTCACCAAAAGGCTTTAGAAAGGGTGACATGCTGCAACTGTTCTCTGCGTGTTGCTCAAGCATCAGGCATGAGGGATGCTCACCCTTGCAGAATCACATTGCAACGGGATCGCCATGGCAGGAACCCAGCCAGAGCAACTGTTCATCAAGGAACCACCACTCTTTTAAGCACCGGTGTCACTGACAGTCCGCAGCATCTGTTCTTCTCTCGTCAGGGCCATATCCAGCCTTGCTCTGGGCACAGAATCACAGAGTGATAGAGATTGGAGGGGACCTCAAAGATCATCTAGTCCAATCCCCCTGTTGGAGCAGGAACACCTAGATGAGGTTACACAGGAAGGTATCCAGGCGGGTTTTGAATATCTCCAGAGTAGGAGACTCCACACCCTCCCTGGGCAGCCTGTTCCAGTGTTCTGTTCCCCTTACTGAGAAGTTTCTTCTCAAATTTAAGTGGAACCTCTTGTGTTTCAGTTTGAACCCATTACCCACTTGTCCTACTGTTGGATGTCACCAAGAAGAGCCTGGCTCCATCCTCGTGACACTCACTGTTTATATATTTGTAAACATTAATAAGGTGACTCCTCAGTCTCCTCCAAGCTAAAGAGACCCAGCTCCCTCAGCCTTTCCTCATAAGGGAGATGCTCCACTCCCTGAATCATCAAAAGGTGCAGGTTCACCAGCAGCTGCCTCCTCAGTCCACATTAAAGCCCTCTCCCAACAAAACAGGAACTTGCCTTGGACTCCCAGCCCAGTTTCTGGCCCCTGCTGCCCCTCCAGGACCAATCTCATGAATACGTCCTCCTGCAGAAACAATCACACTCACTGAAATAGTAGAGCGTCAAAGCCTGGGACAAATGGGTTGACTGTAACTGCACACCCTGCTCTTGGGGCCTCTGCCTCCACATCATTTTCTAGAGAATCATATTTTGTATGCAACAAAATCTCTCAGGAAATGGTTGCTGGCAGAACAAGGTGTCTTCTGGAAACGTGATTTGCGTAATTTCAGAGGCAAAAAAAACTTCTCTTGCCTTTGGTGTCCCTATTTATGTGAAATGTCAGCTCATATTTGTGTAACTACATGTTTCAGCTTGTGCACTGGATGGCATCACTTAAATGGGTGAATAAGTCCTCACATCTCTTCTGCTTTTAAATACAATGGATTCATGGGAAGTTCCTATTAATGGAATGAATTGTGGACCTTACCCAAGGGAAAAGAGATTTTAAAAATAAACAGATAAAATGAACTCATGTTCTCCTCTCAGACAGTGTTTTCAACAATGAAAGAGCTGAAATTACCAAGCCTGCTTTCCACAATGCTCAAACGTCATCGGACAATTTCAGATAGTCATGCAACATGAAGCCAGCTGTGCCAGTACTGTAGTTACAGTAGAGGTTCATTATCCTCTCTGACATGATTTTCTCACTTATACTTATCCCAATATTTTTAATTCCACAAAACAATACATTTTCCACTTTATTTAGGTATTTATTTAATTATTTAAAGTACAGGCTGACTTCTTTAAGACTCTCCATGAGGGTATTGCCAGGAACCATGTCCCACAGGAGGTCTGAGAGACATGGGACTTCACAGTGCAGTAGGCACAAGTGGAGAAAATGCTCAGAGGTCACTTTGATATCCAGGGTAAAATCCAGGACCCCAAAGTCAGTGAGGTGGGACTTCACTCTTTGATTACACAAATGGGAATAAGGCTGTCTAAATTGCCATTGAATATTAAGGTTAACAAAAAGGTATTTCAAAGAATAGTGTGAATACGAAAAAGTATAATTGTAATTGCAATATCATGGAGTAATAGGTATGCTAGTCTGTGAACTGGTAGTCTTGATTCTTGAACTTAGGATTTACTTGATCCTTATTGACAAAAATTTATTGCAATATGAAGAAATCACTGGTGGTTGGAAACTGAGGATACTGTCCTACCTGCACATTGAGCTTTGGCTTGCAGTCCTCCCCAGGTTCTCTGCAGATGCCTGCCACATATAACAATGGTCCCCTCTTTCCACCTCATGTTCTGTTCACCTTATTAACAGGTATTCTGGGGGGAACTCATATAGAAGCTAGACAAGACTCATCTTTTAGGTGAACCTTAATTTTTGTTACCAAGTCACAAGTGAAGAAAACCCTGATGAAAAGAAACTATCAATTAAAATGTAGGGTTGTTTTATTCTGGTATTTTCGACAGAATGAATGGTCAGAGGTACAAATTAAAGTATACAGACAGTATCTCCAGAATATTGTTGGATCTAACTGGTTGGCTTTGTCAAATGATCCCTGACACTAAATGCAGTCTGTAAGTTTGACATATAAGGCACAGATATTCATGTAAATACTGTGCTTCATTTTAAAAACATGAATTAATTGAAAAGCTGATATTTCAGCAGGACTCAAGGACACTTTTTAATAGGAATTTGGACAACACTCATTTGACAGAAATATATTAACTCTGGAAAAAAAAAAAGAAAAAAAAATGAATGGACTTTTGAAGAGGGGAGAAAAATCCTATCACTTGTTTCACTTCCAAAAGCCACCACAGCTACTTTCTATACTCAGAACCATCTCAGACATTCTCACATAGCCACACTACCCCAGGGACAGATTTGGTGCAGGAGAAACATGGAAGAGTCTAAAACTTGTGCCTGATCATCACTGGGTTGACGCTGTAGGGAAGATGCAGTTAAGATGCTTCTTTGCTCACCCTCAGGCACTACATAACATTTTCTGGGTTTACGCTGGTCCCTTTGGGCTCCTCATGTGCTCCATGGAAAGTGGGAAACCCCAGAGACCAACCACATTACCTGTGTACTTATCTCAGAATAAAGTAAGCTTCAGAAGTCTGTATTAGGAGAGATAAATCCTACCTGTCAGTAAGCTTGAGATCATCAATAATCTCAGGAGGCAGGGTAGGTAGGGACAGAGCCCTCCGTCAGCCTCCTGTTCCCCCAAAATAACTTCTGCTGTAAAACTACCCACCACTTAGAATAAAAGCTATTAGTCAATGTGCATACACTAAATAACAACTATTAATACGTACATTGCATCACACTGCTTCACAGAACCAGGCATTACCCCCTCCCCAGTGTAGGTGGCTTACTATCAGTGTGGACCAGCCAGCAAGTAGTCCGAGCAAGACAGCAAGAGACAGCAAGCTGTTTAAGTAAGAAACTAGAGGCAGTGGATTCATGGATACAAGCAAGGAGATGCTGACACAGTGCTGGCCAGTATGGCCAGCCACAGTCTCAGCCTCAGCAGCACTTTCACCACTATTCAGATCTGTATAGGGAACCTGTTGGCTTGGAGAGAAGGTAATGCTTAATTTTGCAGTGTTTACAGAGATCCTGCCAGGAGTGGAAGCAGCTCAAGAAAACTGTGAAGACCCCTGTTAGAAACACAGCAACTAAGCAATGAAGGCTGCTAGTCTAGGCAGACACAGGAACCGAGCTTACAGGAGGGACTGGTACATACACCTAATGCATGGGAGGGAGAAGTTAAGGAAAACCTTAAATACAAGGCTGAGTAGGTTGTTTGATGCAATAAAGAAGATTAAACCAGTGGAGTTATGCAAAGAAAAGTCATATGGTCAGTGACACGCCAGTGAAATAATTTCTAGCAGGAAAATGGGTCCTAAATAGCATTTGCCAAGAGGTGTGCACTGAGGTGAAAAGAGCTGTAGTTGTGTAGGGGAGTCAGAAGTACCTGTAACTGAAATATTGTGAAAGGCTTGGCATGATACAAGGGTCATTGGCTGTGAGGGCTGAGAGAAAGGTACAGTACATTTGCACAGTGTCTAGCACCATGCAGATATGTGGTTAGTCAACCCTATGTACTGTCTCGACTCAGCCCCCATAGAGGATATCGCACACTCTTGCTTTTCACAGTGCCTGAAAATGTCCCTTTCTGGTCCTTCATGCTCTCTGGACTCTGTCGTCCTATCCTCTCACTAAGCTTAGGACTGACACAAGCAGCAAGCTAAACAGCTTGCAGCTGGGGTTTAAAGAACACTAGCCACACACAATAGTTCTCCATAGGTCAAGAAAATAAGCAGTGATGGAACTGAGATTTCTTCAATACCAGCACAATGGCAGTATTATAGCAAAGACTGATTATGCAAAATAAAAATTCAACTATAATAAATGCAAGCTAATGGATTTCAGAGTGAAAGTGTACAAAAGCATATGAATTTAAAAAAAAAAAAAAGGAGTGCATTAAGAAATACACTTCTTGAAGCCCAAGTAAACAGAACACACAGAGAACCCCAGCAGCTGGTGCCGTCTGTGCTTCACGGTGTTAACACTGCCACTGAGGCAGCCTGTGCTGGGACCTGGCACAAATCACAAGCAGCGAATACCAGGATTGCTCTGCTCACCTGAGGCATTGCTACCAAGACAAAATGTGTGCAGCAACAGAGCTGAGGTCCCAGGTGTATGAGCCACCCCACTCCCTATCCCGTAGGGACAGAAGAGATGCTACGAGATTTGAGAGTGTCTCAGCACAGCAAGCACACCCACTCAACTCAGACTCACAGTATCATGTAGAAGAGCTTAGGCAAGTGCATGTGGAGTAACACGGGCTGTGATCACAAGTCATAATATTTGTACCATCCTGTTTTGCTGTTTAAAAAATTATCTTCATTCCTAATACCACTGACACAAGATTTCTAGCCAGTTTCTCCCCGCCATCTGTTTCCACAGCTGACCTTTAGAGACTGGAACACTAGTGGGCTATGTAATTCCTCCTTAAACTCAAGCAAGTTCTGCTGCAGATATTTCAGCACCAATTTCACCACCAGTGACAGTCCTAACCATCTCACTGTTCTGGGATTCTGGCTGTTTGGCTACAACCTTTTCCATTCATATTAATTGGCACTGGGTTTGTTTAAACCCAATATGATAGGTTTCAGAGATTACTCCTATTTTGTAAACCATTGGGTAGTAAAAGCAACTGAATGTATCAGAGAATTCTACTACCTAATTACAAAATCTGCAGATTTTCTCATTTAAGCAGAATAAAACCCAATACAGTTCAGTTTTATTATACTCTCTCTTTCTTACTTTGTAAGTTAGAACTATGGCCTTTTCTGATTTTAATTGCTCAGAGGGGAATCAAATCCCTCCCAATATCTTTACCAGCTGTTTCCCTAAGAGATCTATCTGGGCATTTATATGGTCCCAATCATTACATTCTGCTAATCCCAAAGACTATATTCATAGATTTCTGTTTGCAAAATCCCTACGGGACAGGGAAGTGCTGTTATCTCCACTGTACAAGTAGGGAACTGACACACAGAGAGATGAAGGGCTCCCAGCTGGAAAAGAAGGGCCAGATCCCATTGGGATTTGGGCAGTGAAATGCTTGGCACCCCAGCAGTCTTTCCAAACACAAAAGTCTGCAATGCAGATGCTCTGCCCATGTGCAAGGGAGGACTAGAAAAACCTAGTTGCACAAAAGCGGGTACCTCGCTCAAGGTACCTGAGGGCTGAAGAAGGTATCCTGAGAAGAAGAGAATGTGTCCTGAGCAAAAATGATCAGCACTTGCAAAGGGTGAATCATCTTGCCTTACCTAGAAAAACAGGTGGGATGGATCTTTTTGTGAGACAGAGATACCTTGCACAGACCAGAAACCATTGCTTAGATGAGCCACATCAAAGTGAGGGGAACTTCACCCAGGGTTAATATACCCATTTACAGATTTGGCTCCAATTACTCAGGGTCATGTATGAAATCTGGAAAGCTGGCAAGGCAGCAAATTCATATCTCCTAATCGATGTGCAGTTTCCTAATGGCAGAGCAGTCTATGTTTTCAATTTCCAGGCTCCAGATTAGCATAAAGTCAGAGCATCAGTTGCAGCTCTTCTTAATGGAATAGCACTTAGAGCAAAATTGATGCCTCTTTAAGAGCAAGTCGGTCCTGAAACAACACGTTTCTGCCAGATCTTGGGCACGTTCTTGGAATGCAGTGTGCTCACTGGGCATCATAACCAGGGACCCATTGAAGTCATTCCAACAAATGCTGGTTCAGTCACTATTCCTTCTCAGAAACACTCCAGTGATGTTTTCGCTATGTAAGGGGTTCAGGATTTGGCCCAAATGTAATAAAGCAGAAAACTGAATTCCCTATATACATCACTTTCAAATGCTACAAAGCATTTTTCACAGATTGCTAAAACAGACCTCACAAGTTTGCCAAAATTTACTGTTTTCCCTTTAGCTAACGGGGAAATGGCAGCACAGGAGGTGAGATTTCTGCCTGGGTTGTGGAGGAGAACTCAGCGGCAGGCTTTGGGTTGGACTCCAGACCTCTGCAGAATGGTAACTATTTGAATAAAAGCACAGTTTTTATAATATAAGACTGCAGTCAATAAGCAAATTAAAAGCTGGGATACGCAAAGCAGCTCACTGAGCTTCTTCACTGAAGGTTCAAATATTTTCTGGTAGTGCCTGCATTAGTCACCAGTGCAAACCAGGGTGAAAACCTACAGACAATAGAACGGAACAGGTAGTCCAGAGAACCTGACATTAATCCCATATGCATTTATTTAATTCAGAGTATCCCTAGTCTGGCCCCATGGGCTGAATGCCTATTTGTGGCCAGGGCATACTCCCAATGCAGATACATTCTTAATGTTCATTTAAATCATGATTGTACACTGGTGTGACCATTTGTTGTCAATTTGCCTAAAGGAAGAAACTATTTCTAGGTTGGAGCAGTCTCTTGGTTCATAATTCTACCATGGTTGCTTTGTCTTAAGAGTTTGGGACCATGCCCTCCTACTGATTAGTGAACCCAGAAGTCTTTCAGCACTACATTCCTCAGACATTTAAAACATCTTATTTTCAATCTTGTAGAGTATTAATTCTATCTGGCACGTAGCCCTGCATCGATTTTAACTTTGATCATCATGAACCATTCAATGCAGAGATTGGTATTTAACTCTAGTGCACTTATTAGTTCACTCTTGTTCATCCTCCAAATGTAATATGTCATAGTTTTTCATACCAAATGTTGGGATGCCAGTGGTGTTGGATATGGACTGATGCATATTATGATCCGTAGATAAGAGAAAACACAATAACCTTGATTTGAACACAGGCACCTTAGGTGACAGACCAATGCTAAAGGGCAGTCAGATCTCACGTTGTCATTTCAAAGTGTGTATTCAGTGTAACTTTTTAGAAAACAAGATGAAATGTAATTCTTTAGCTTCAAAGGAGTCTTTTTGAAAGTTGTGATATTTCGACAAAAGATGACAACGTGCCACCACAGAATAACTTGTGAATGCAAATACCGCTCACCTCATTGTTCCCGGTTTTCTTCAGAAGCCGTACATCTTACTTTTCTAAAAAATGTAGGCTGGAGAACTAATAGAATTTAAAAGAACTTCCTTTCAATGTGAAGAGTTGTAAGAGTGTTAGTTCTTCAAGTCTTTAAGGAAATCCAATTATAAATCTCTTTATATTCATGCACCTTACCAAAAGAGGAACTTTTTTCTCCGTTGGTGTCATTTTCTCAGCGGGGACTCCACCGTGACATTGGTGCTGAGTTTCAGTGCCTTTCTCATTAGGAGACAACTGCCATCAATTCCCAAGAGGCTGGGGCAGGACCCAGACACACTGCTCTTGCTGGCAGCACATTATAAAACGGCCTTAATGTTCACAAATGGCGCTTAAAGATTCTCCTGGGCCACTGGCTTCAAATTTTAAATGTGTACTCTGCTGAGAAATGCAAAATCTAAATGTTTCCCATTCCCATATTGTACTGTGAACCCCTGAGCAAAAGGCTTTAAGTTTCTGTCCCTTTACAGCAGTATATTATTATCATTAATATTATTTCCTAAATAGTTTAAAACAAGTGTCTGTTTACTAGACTTTTAATCAAATAATATAATCACACTGATAATTTTTGATATAATGCATGCCATTTTACAAGCAACAATGAATTTGGGGAAATTTGAAGTTACAAAAGATCAAGGCATTAATAGGAGGAGCATTAATTAAATCTACTGTATGCCAGTCTTATGAAACACTCTTTTAAGACTGACAAGTAATCACAACACTTCCAAATTAATAACCTCCTATCTCCTTTACAATCTCCTTTACAATCACATTTTCTGTAACATTTTTGCTAACAATTCTTTACTGATAGGCCCTGGTGCTGTGATGTTAAATTCCACTTTTCTTTATTAATAAGAGTTTAGACATTTATGTTTCCAGAAGACATGACAGAAGTACACCAAGCCACAGATAACCTTCATGCCATTGAATTGTCATCCCGGGGCAAAGGCTCCTCCTGACCCTGGCGGGGAACTGAGCTGGGGGATGTACAGATAAACATCACAGATGGCAGGCCCCTGTACCACTGATTTGGCACAAGAAGGATGAGCCTGTGTCAGCCTTTCCATTCAGACATGGAGGATGGTTTCATCATGAACGTCCTCCCCTGTGCTCACTTGCAGGGTTCTGGCTCCCACCGCAGCACTTGGCCAGGCTGAGATTGCTCCACAGTAGGTGCACTTGATGAACACACTTTGTGTCCTTCAGCACTCTGGGCATTCATTCCATGGCACCAGACCCAATAAAGCCCTCCAAACATGCACAGGGTGAATGGAAGGGTTTGGCAGCAGCCAAGTCACTTCACGTACCTGCTCCTACCAAGCCCTGCTGACTGCTGGTACAGACACAGCCAAGGAGGAGGGTGAGCTGGGATTAAGTCTGTGACTGCTGCCATCAACCATCAGCTCCACAAGCATTTAATTCTCTTTAAACTTCAGAAATGTGCAAATTGTTTCCTCTTTGACTGTTTCATAAAAATTGTCTGGACACCACAGAGCTGCTTCACCAGTTGATTTTTGTGGTCTTCATAGATTCACCAAGTCAGTATTCTCCTTCAATGCACTTAAAAAAAGGAAGTGTCCATCATGTTGTTCACTTTAGCCACAGGTACCATGCTATTATTATTAGAGATTTCTTTTTGAATAATTAAGGACTTTTTCTGAGAGTTCTTTAAAATCAGGCTTTTCTATCAATATACCAGAGGGCCACTGCATGTGGCTGAGATAGAAGGGAGAACATTACATTTAGAAGATGGGAAAATTGTCCACTGTTCTGGATCAGGTGGAGCCATAGATGGTTTTGCTCCACTCCCACAGTGGCAGCAGCTGTGCTGGATGAGAGCAAGAAGAAAACCCCACAGACAGTGTCTCTGCTGCCTCCAGAGCCAGACTCTCCCACTGGAAAATGAGCACTTTTTAACCACATTGTGCATGTTACATTTCCAAAGCGCCAGACAAACAATAGCTAATTATAATCCATATGAAAGGATTATATGTTTGGCAGCTTGTGGTAAAGCCTTTTATGTAATTGCTTAGGGGTTTTAGAAATCTTATACTTTATTGCTAAATTGCCTTGTAAAAATCACTGCACTTGGACAGCAGAAGTTCATAGGAAGGACCAAGCCCCCTTTATCACTTTCCTGTGGATACAGTTTTGATACAATTGCCAAAATAGTCAGGTATCAGTGACCACTCTTTTGGAAATAGCCATCGTGACCTCTCTAGCTCATGGAAAACTGGAGCCCTGTTCAGGGAACCTCTGCAGACCCAACTTTTCACTGCAGACACCTGGGAAATGCACAAGGCTGGGGTCTCGCTGCTGGGAGTTGGTCAAGGCCACTGATGGCAGCTTTGGATCTGGCCCATAGCTCATAGGCTTGCGTAGAAAAGCCCTGCTCTTAAAAACAAAATCCTGCTATGTTTAGCACAGAGGTACTCACTAAAGACCTGCTATTATCATGCAAATCTCATAGTTATATATACAGTAACTAGGATGGGAAGACAGAGTACAGAGCAAGTATCTTTGAACAGGAACAGGTCACTTTCAAGGAATTAGCAAAGTAGTATACTGTAGCATTTCCAATAATCCTCAAAAACATGAGACCCAAACTGTGTTGACAGTGAGTGCTATCTTCAGGGGCAATCCTTTTGGCCCCTGTGATAGGTAAGAAACATTTGCAGTTGCAGCTCTGTAATCCTGGGAAACCCTGTAAATCTGACACAACCGTACTGAGAGCTACAGTGGGACCTGGAGCGGCAGGAGCAGACCCAGTTAGCAGACATTTCTCAGCCAGCCCCTGAATCAGCCTTGGTTTTTACAGTCAAGCTGTGGCCAAACCAGACCAAGCCACTTCCAGTGCCCCCCTGCCACCAGCAAGCCAAATCACACATAAAACACCAGTTCCTGCAGGGCCCTGACTTAACAGGTACATAAAAACAGGAGAATAGGGTTAGAGAAAGTAATGTAAACATCCACACTACTTTGGGAGCCAATGAGTGTAGCCAATGAGTTTCATGGGCATTTTCACTTCTGAAAGGGAGCTGCTTTACTGAAGCAGTTATGGGGATGGATACATTTTTTGCAAACAAAGACATTTTGAATAATCACTAAAAGTTAAATACATTGATTTTGATTCTTTTAACTATTATGTGTAGCTTTTGCTACCATGAAGATATCATGCAGGGAAAGGTCCTGGCGACATATGTCCTCCTTGAGCACGCAATTATTTCAGAGGCTTATTTCTCATTATCTTACAACTGCATAATGATGAAACAAAAAATCTTAACAGCTGAATATTTAGCACTGCAGATACACAGTACCCATGTTCCTTCTTTGTTTAATGTTTGGTACAATTTCAAATGATGTGCTTTTCCCTGTGAAAATTGTGGCCAAATTTGTTTCACTGGTACAAGCCTAGAGCATTCCCACTACCTGGGAGCAGAGCCTTGTCTGCAGCAAGTAGCAGTTTTGCTGTGTTATTTTATCGGGTGGATTTTGTGAAGTAATCTTAACAGGTCAATGCTAGGGTTAACAAGTTACAGGAAAATGTGTCAGCATCTAGCCATAGGCTTGCTGCTTTGTTGGGAATATGGCTAACTATTAATAAAATGGTAAAGGAAACACTAAACCCAAAGGGTCTTGGTACTTCTGTTTGAGAACTATTCAGGTCCTGCATCTCCTTCCAAGTGTGTTTCTCACAAGCAGTAGCACTGATGATGAGAAAATCGTGAATGCTACTAGTTACCAGTCAATTTTCATTTAACAGGAAAAAATCTGAACCAATAGCAGGTTGGCCATGGTTTGTGAGCACCCATAGGTTGCAAAGAGGAGTCCAAGTATGTTTTGGCATTAACTGGCTGCCCTTGCTCACTCACCAGTTCCCAGTGAAGAATGGTCAATCACCTCTTAACTGCTGGAAACACTCAGAACTGCCTGTGCAATTATTTTTCCCTTTGAAAGCTGGGAATGAAGCTCCAAGTGCACGAACTGCCCTCCAAACACTGTGGCAGCCTGTGCCTGCTCTGACTCCGCTCTGCAGCTCAGCATCCTCTAACTCATGAGCGAAAATGTCCCCAGTTCCTGATGTCCTTTACCAGAGCTGCCAGGCCATCCCATTCTCTGCACCACGGAACAGCTGGAAGTGCTGCTCATTTCCAGGGAAAGAGAGACAAGCAATGGAGATCCTCGTCTGAATGCAGCAGGATCTCCAGATAGCAAGAATGCTGTGTGTTGCTGGCAGGTTGTGCCTGTGAAAACATCTGTATCTTGGGGAGAAAAAGGAAAGGATCCAGCTCCACTCTGATTCCCAGGTTGTAATGAGGACAGCATGAGAAGGGAGGCTGAAGTCAGCAAGAGTTCAACCTCTCTGCTGCCTCCTAGTCCAAAAGTGGAGTTTACCCCATGTGAGGCAGGAGACTCCTTGCGTGCATGGGTTGGCAGAGGAACAGAGTAACAGCTGCTGCCCCAGCTGCCTAATGGCATCTTGACCCTATGCCAGGCATCCTTCTCCTCTGTGCCGACAATGAAACCACCTCATTCCACCTGCATCACAGCTCTAGGAACAGCTCAGTGGTAGCCATCACCTAGGCCAGCATAAGGAAAAGTCCCAGTCCCAAAAGGAGATCATTGTCACCAACCTCTGCCCTACACCATATTAATGAAGGTACCAAAACACAACTCAGGCTGGAAACCTTTGAAACTAACACGAGGTTGCAACTGTACAGAGACCAGTTCCAGTTATAAATGGAATTGTATTCTCCCACCAGACATGCTAATGCAAGTGGGGCAGCCCAGCTCCTGGACATTAGTTTTTCTTTTTCCTACACTTTCTGGCAAAACCTTCACTGACTCCATGTAGGAGCCAGCCAGGCTCAAGGTCTCTTAGTCATGTGCTTTACACTCTCTTATAAAACAGTTGGGCTGTTTTTTTATGGCCCTATGCCATTTTCCATATGTTTAAAGACAATTTCCATTTGGCAGCCAAGGTAACCTTAATTTTGGTTATTGGCATTCATTGCATGTGTTCATCAGCTATGAGGATGTCAGGTTAATGCAAGCACTGCTGTGGATTAGAGTTTTCCCTGATATATCAACTTGTGAAATTACCCAAGGAAACACAGAGTTCAGTAACATCAAGTTTCAGTTCTGTCCCAGCTGTCATTTGTGAGCAGTCTTTTAAAAAAAAAAAAAATCATCAAAAAGAGTTTTAATTGTGCAGCATGCAAGCACTCCTAATACCCGTCAATAAGGTTTTCTGTACCTTGGATTATTTTGAAAGACCTAGGCTTTTCTATAACTGATCATTAAAACAGTGATACTTAGTACATCTTCAATGAAATCATGGGAAGAGTTTACTCAGATTTTCTCGAGGAATGCCCCTTTTAAAGTAAGTATACAAGCCACTGGGACATCTGCTGTTAGGAAGTTCAACAATCAGACATGAGCATGGGCTACAGGAGGCTCCATGGCTAGTTCAGATCTTCAGAAAATCATTGAATCATAGAATTATTTTGGTTGGAAGAAACCCTCAGAATCATCAAGGCCAACCGTAACTTAACTCTAGCACTAAACCATGTCCCTAAGAACCTCGTCTAAACACCTTTTAATATCTCCAGGGATGGTGACTCCAGCACTTCCCTGGGCAGCCTGTTTCAGTGCTTGACAACCCTTTCCATGAAGAAATTTTTTCTCATATCCAATCTAAACCTCCCCTGGTGCAACTTGAGGTCATTTCCTCTTGTCTTGTCACTTGCTACTTGGGAGAATAAACCAAAACCCTCCATGCTACAACCTCCTTTCAGGTAGCTGTAGACAGCAATAAGGTCTCCTCTCAGTCTCCTTTTCTGAAGGCTAACCAGCCCCACCTCCCTCAACCACTCCTCATAAGACTTGTGCTCCAGGCCCCTCACCAGCTTCATCACCTCCTCTGCACTCCCTCTAATATTTCAATATCCTTCTTATGATAAGGGGCCCAAAACTGAACAAAGGATTCAAGGTGGGGTCTCACCAGCGCCAAGTATAGTGGCACAATCCCTTCTCTAGTCCTGCTGGCCACACTATTCCTTATACAAGCCAGGATGCTGCTGGCCTTTTTGGCCACCTGGGCATACTGCTGGTTCATATTCAGCCAGCTGACAATCAACACCCTCAGATACCTTTCTTCCAGGCAGCTTTCCAACCAGTCTTCCCCAAGCCTGTAACGCTGCCCGGGGTTGTTGTGACCCAAGTGCAGGACCCGGCACTTGGCCTTGTTAAACCTCATACAATTAGCCTCAGCCCAACAATCCAGCTGGTCCAGATCCCTTTGTATGATCTTCCTAGCCTCCAGCAGATCAGTACTTCCACCCAATTTAGTGTTATCTGCAAACTTTGCTAAGGGTGCACTCAATCTCCTCATCCGGATCATTGATAAAGAGATTGAACAGGACTGGCCCCAATGCTGAGCCCTGGGGAACACCACTCACGACCGGTAGGCAACTGGATTTGGCTCCATTCACCACAACTCTTCGGCCCCAGCCTCCAGCCAGTTCTTTATCCACCACAGAATACACCCACCCAGGCCATGAGCTGCCAGCTTCTCCAGGAGAATGCTGTGGGATACGGTGTCAAAGGCTTTACTGCAGTCTAAAGACACAACATCCACAGCCTTTCCCTCATCTACTACACGGGTCACCTTGTCATAGAAGGAGATTAGGTTGGTCAAACAGGACCTGCCTTTCATAAACCCATGTTGACTGGGCCTGATTGCCTGAAATCATGCTGAAGTGCCCAGTTCCCTGAATGAAGCATCTCACTGCAGGGTTGCAACCACCAGAGCAGAACCCCTTTCCATTCTGACATCTGCAAAATAGACATCTCAGTTCTGTAACTCAGTGTCTGAATCCAAGGGCAGGAGCACAGAGGGAAGTCAGAGTGAGGTCTGACCTACACTGTTATGAGCATCACTTCCCCTTCACTTGTATAGAGCCCACTGTGAGTGCCTTTTTTGTCCAGTTTAGTCCGTGTCTGCTTAATGTAAACACTAAAAGGTCCTTATTATGCGAAGACTAATTCTGATAAAAAAGTGCAACTGTAGTGATCTAATTATACTGGCAGTACTGGGAAAAATTCCTCTGTAAATAAGCCCACCAAGAAAATCAAAATAGAAACTACCTCTAACCAAAAATTCTGTTTTCATTGGCAAAATTAAGTAAAATGTTACAAGTTGCTGGCTTTTGATAGTTAATATCATACCACTATAAGGGTCATCTTTCTACTTATTTCACAGAGTTATCATCCTAAAAGGGCGTTTTATGCTTTTAACTTTCTAATTTTCTTCCTTTCATACGATCCTCTCTAGCACTTGTTCATGTTTTCAGTTACTTCTCTTTGCCTATTAGCTTTGTGTTAGTACTAGCAGCAACAGTTCTGCACGGTGGATGATAAAGCTCTTGGTGCAATGCACAGTGCTTTCATCCATCTGTAACACCGATGGTATGGAACGCACTTTGGAAAAGGCTGGGGAAGGATACTAGTTATGGAAAAATACATTGCATATTTGCAAACTCCTTTGGGTTTGTACAACAGTTATGGACAAGCTGATGGACAAGCAATGAAAAGGATTTAAGAAGAAATTGCCTGGATGCTTTTTCAGTCTTGTTATCATGCAAGAAAAGAGTATGAGGAGGAACTATCACCAGAGAAACAAAAAAAAAGAAAAAAAACATGTAGAAAAAGGTGAAAGGTCCTGATTCTAATGGTCAGGATTATCTTTTCCCTATAACCAAGACAACATTGCCAAGCATGTTGCCAATCATATTTCAACAAAAATAGAGGATTTCCCCCAAAAAAATCCCATAAAACACCTCATATGGAAACAGAAAATCAAAAGAGCTTTCTGGAATGCTTTCTGCAAAGAGCCATCACATTAATTCTTAAATCATAGCTCTTCATTGAGACTCTTCCCTGAGAGAAAAAAGGAAGCTGAGACCAAAAAGCTCTACAAAAGACAAACCTCTGGTGAATGGCTGAGCTTTTAATAACTGAGGAGAACAAGGAACAGAGACTAAGAATTAAATCATGAGCAAAATTTTGATGTCTATAGCATGAAACCAAGAATGGATTTAAAAGACAGCAGTCATGAGGCCAGCACAGAAAAACACAAAAGATTTTAAAATATGAAGTTGAATTGAGTTGAATGAGGCCTAAACTTATCAGACAGGCTCAGTATCTACTGTAAACTGGTAATAAATGGGGAAAGATTATGCACACTATTCTCTCTAGGACAAAACCATGAATTCTAAAAGAAAGAAAGCAAGGTACAAAAAATAATTTTCAAAAAAGAAATTGCAGCTCAAGCAGACTTGCAATATATTCCTAGTGCCATGGTCAGGTTGGAACTTTTCCCACAGTCCTGAAACAAATGGTCCCTCTCCCTCTTCTTGTCCAGGTTCTTAGTTTTTATGTTGTTAGACTTCGAGATGCAACTGAAAAAGCAAAGGTCTCTATTTTCTTTCCTTCTCAGTGATTTTACTTCTTCTGAGGGAGTTCAGTGACTGCAAGACCTGGTCTGCTGTTCCCTGGCACGAGTTTCACCATCAAATGGTCCCATTGTTGGCACTGAGCACTGGGATCTCTGAAGTCTTCGGTGTTCAACAGCACCTGGGCGATATACAAGTCCTCCCAGCAAGGAAGGGCTGGGCATGCTCGGGAGCTGGGTTCACACAGCTTGAGCCAATGTTTTTCTTTATTCTTTGTTGCAAATACAGTCAGGAAAATATTGCACAAAAATTCAGTTTTAACCTCGGTTTTGAAAGTGAATGCACAGGTGACAGGCCTGCCACTTCATTCATTGAGCTGTGCTGAGCTAGAAGCTCACAGAAAATGAATTCCAGTCTCACCCACCAAAACACTGCAATTTTAGGCAGAAACACTTTGTTTCTAACATTTGCATTTGACAAATATTTGCAGCATAGCCTTATTTCATGAGTTCTGCCAGGAGACGGAAGCAATGCCACGTGAGTATCGTGACCAACTACAAGCAAGTGAGCACTGATTGAGCCATAGAATAAATGAAAATAAATAGAGCACAAATGAAAATTTGGTGAAACACATCATCTAGTCCTGATGAATGGAACTGGAAGAAATCACAGCAACAGCCTGCAGAGCCAACTGCCCCCCCGACACGTCAGGGGAATGAACATTTTGTAAATGTGCTCTGTGTCATGTTGTCAGGGCATACCTTGCCAGCCATACCTGTGCTTCATGGCTTTATTACATATTTGGGACTCAGACAGAAAAAGCAAGGGGTGCTTGTCTACAAATATGTGAATTTACTAAGGATTACAAGGCACAAATTAAAATGGACATGGGTGATTTTTAACCAAAAAAAAAAATAAAAAAGAAAAAAGAAAAAAAAAACACACCAAAACAAACCCACAAACAAACAGAAAACATGCTTCACATGAAATATTATGAGTTGAATGGTTCAGGCAGTGTCAGATTTACTACTACAAGGAAGGGCAGCACCTGCCGCCCAGCAGTCTCTCTCCCTCCATAAAACAGCAGAAGAGGTCCCCAGGTAACAGGTACTCAGGGGAGCAGAGGCACCAAGTACATCCTTGGTGCCCTCATCACCTCTTTATGTAGGTCTGACCTTTCACACAGGATAAAATCCTGCCAGAAATGTGCTTTGGGTCAAATACTTCTCCCAGACTCCAATGGCCTATTGGAAAACATTTTCTGTTTGTTTCTCTACAGTGTCTTCCAACATCTCATGCTGCTGTGCAGGTGCAATTTTGAGAGAAAACCTGTGTATGTAATGGCTTTCTTGATCCTTTTTTTCCTGTCAGCTTTTATATTTGACAAACCCTCTTCTTTTATGTGTGTGCATTCACCTTTCCTTCTTGTATTCACACTCACTGCATCAAGGCAATGGGATCTCTAAATCCAGGCTCAGTGTCCTCACCAAAAGCCTGTGCAGATGCTTTCTGCCCTAGGGAACCCAAGCCAGAGAAGTAGTAAGAGGAGATCCCTGAACATCAGGCAGTGAAGTACAGACTGCAGACTGTCCCTCAAAGATGCTATGCTGCCTCACATAAAAGTGCAGGGAATGAAGAGTGGGCAGTAAGAAAATAGTCAGGTATCCTCTAAAAAAAGGGCTTGAACCTGCCTCTTTCTTCTTTTTCTTATTTTTCTTCTTTTTATTTTGTAATGTGTTTTTAGTTGGTTGGGGTTTGTTTGTTTGGGTTTTTTTTTTAATAAGGAAGAATCATAGCCCACTAAGCTTTGCGTTTGTTGAACCGTAGATGGGAGAGTGGTGATGAAGGGGGAAAGTGAGGGTGTGTAGGCTGTGGGGTGGGAACGGGTCGTTCCCTGTTGGGGAGTCAGGGTATCATCAACTGTCCTCCCCAGGCGGAGACCCTCAAGCCTTCAACAGTGCCTGCAATTAGACAGAGAATGTCTCCATTTCAAATGTGTCACTCTGGCTCAGTTGCTTTATCTTGCAAGGTTTCTCAAGTTTTCATTTTCTTTCATTTTAGAGCATTTTGAAACCTTGTAACAAAGGCAAAAGGAAAATATAACAAATCGGCAGTGTCACCCCTGCACAGGAGGTGTGATTATCCCTCTGCCAGGGGGACACAACACATCACTGCCCACCCTCGCACTCGCCCCAACACCAGATCCCCATTCCCAATCAGCAGGGTCCAGGCACACTGAGGAGAACTGAATGGTATAAACAAAGGGTTAAAAATGAGCCATTGTTTACCAACTTTTCTTGAATTTCAAGGATCTTCCTGGTGGCTGAGGCACAGGCAGAACAAAAATCCTTGCTTTAGGGGCAGCCTCAAGAGGTGAAGCACAAGCAGAACGGTACAAGCCCACCCAGGGACACCTCTCCTGCCTCCTCCACTGCTCCCCTCAGAAGGAGCAAATCGCTGTTTCCCTGACCTTCGCCTCGCCTGCCTGAGGGAGGGAGCAGTGCTTGTGCTGCCCTTTCCCACCTACCCCTCAGGAAGACGGCTGGGAGCACTGACATGATTTACGTCACCCCCAGAAAGGTCCTTGCAAAACCCCACTGGGGGCAAAGCATCACGTTGTGTCTGAGAGCGAAGAAGAGAAAAATATTTGCATCGAGCTCTCCACTTTAGTTTGCAGAGGGCTGTCGGCAGCACCATCTTGCGCTACTCCACATCATCATCCTTTCCTGACTGACAGCAGCACGCTCACCGACGAACGAGACACAAAATGAAGGCCCAAGATTCTAGTTCACATTACAAAGCAGAGCACACTCAAAACAGGGAGAGCATCCCTTGGAAGACAGCTACCGCCTGGCCCATATTCTGTTCAAGTGATGCTGGCAAAGAAATCTGCGTGCAGTCGCTTTAGTTGCTGTTAGCTTCCTGCACAACATATAACAAAGAGATTAGGGAGGTGTTGGAGGGGTGCATTGTGCTCACCCCACCTAGTCTGTGCCTTTGAGAGCACGCTGGGTGAAATTGCTGTGCCCAGGGTGGATGCAAGACCTGCACACAACTATTCCCCTGGGGGCTTGGTTAGAAACAGGAATGGACACTCAGGTGTTGGGCTACCCTCAGCCCAGGGATAGGTCTCATCCAAAATGCTGTCAAAATAAGAGCCACAAACACAGGGTCTGTAGCCTCACTGCAGCTTCATGAGCACATTCGTGTTACAGAGCTGTGCTCTTTTCATGCTCCTTTATCCCCCAATGAAGGGGGTCCTGATCCAGCAGGATCCACTTCTGTTCCCCTTCTCCCAATGGAAGTGAAAGCAGCCCAAGCAGCCCTGAATGGGGGTCCATCAGTGAGCTGAACCCTGCTACATAACCCCATAGATGGGCAGAGTCACGGGAGGACCAGTGCTGGCACCCACTCATGTCGAGCGGTTCCTGTGCTGCTGACGGAGATACCTCGGCTCCCTCCGAGGATGGTTTCCCGCAGCAGCAATCCCTCCTCCCCAACGTAAGCTGTGTCCATGAGTAATGGTCTGTGGATGCAGCAAGAAAAACCTGCTCAGCCAGGCAGGGCTGTGACTCTATTGCACTCCTCAGCAGCAATGACAGTGACAAAATCTGGTACTAAATTATTTGCATCGAACACCAAATCCATAGCAGTACCAAAGCCAGGCAGAAATTATAACTGCAGCATCTCCCCTCTTGACTTTATTTTTATCACTTAGACCTGAATCCTGGAAAGAGTGTTTACCACAGGATCTGAGTGGGTTTGTCTTTGGTATGTGCCCCGGTTCATGAAGAGATGATGTTTACACATCCATTGTTTCTTAGTAACTTCTGATCCCACTGGCCAAAGAAGAAGATTTTGCAAAGATACAGTATTCCTAAAAGCTTTGTGAAAACTAGTAGCTGGGTAAAGACAAGTGACATAAATTGCTGCCATGCACAGTGTGGGCTCAGTAGTCAGATACTGCATGGCCGGTGGGTGTACAGATGCCTGTTGCCGGCCAGGGACACCAAGGCTGTCCCCAAACCCCAGCAGCCCATGGCTGACCCAGCATCAAGTGACTTGGGGTAGAGCCAGGGGCTGTGGGACATAAGGAGGAGAAGTGGTAACAGAACTAGGTGATACCACAAGAGAGACATGAGTTGTGACTGCAGCAGAGGTGGCAGAAGTATCTGAGACGTCTGTAGAAAACTCACCTTTGCTTTGCCCTTCTAGGCCTTATGGTCCTGGAGAGAAGATGGAAACATGATCTCAGAGCACCTTAAAATTCAAAAATAATTCAAAGTATATAAGCCCCTTTACTATGTTATTTTTAAAATCTCAATATTCCTAAATCAACTTCTTCATTTTGGCCACACAAATAGTAATTTCCAAGTACTTTACACCAAACCAGGCTTCTACAGGAATGCCAGTGTGTGTGACACCTTTTGGGGACCTCCTCTGGATGGAAGCTAAACATTGCATCTTGGAAGTACCTCTTCCTCTTCACCAGCCTGGCATGCGGTGGCTGTCTTGGACACAGATATCTGAGGGTGTCTAAAGCTGGGTGATATCCCTCTTCTCAGTGCTTTCCAAAGCCTCTCAGGTATTAGTGTCTGAACACAGTGAAATTTCCAACCTACTGGCAACATAGCAGCAGTGGTTCCTTGCTTTATCTGAGTCCTGTACTGGAAGGGGTTCCCGAAGAGACGGTTGACCCTGGAAGCTCAGGGGATCAGATGGCAACTTGCAGGACTATCATTTCTGACTCGGAGATGCATTCTGGCCCCTCTGAAGGCATAGGATTCAAGTGGTGAAATCTGTGGGGGATCACAGCCATTCATAGCTTCATCACTGGGTGCCAAGACAGCTTCCATCACTTTCTGAAAGCTTGAGTAAAATAAGAATGCAAAGCTAGATCTATCACCTCCTCCTATCGACTTATTGACATTGCTTGTTTGCTTTCCCTTCCCCCAAACTCTTAAATCTTAGGCAAATGGCAGCAAAAGCCAGAAAAGCTCACATGACATTTTCCCATTTGCTTCTACCTGAGAACTGTTTAAAAGAAAAGTACTCACAGTCAAGGGAAAATACAAGTATAAACACATGTATATACATTCACACATATTTGGCAAAATAGTAATACAGCAGGTGTACTAGTGTAAGGAAAATAATGTCTTGCTCTTTTTTGCCTCAGCATATACCTAAACATTCACTGTTTACAAAGAACATTTTTACATCTGTCCTTTGTCTGGCCTTATTGCTTTAGTCTTTGAGCACTCCAGTGAGCACACACCAAAGAGGGGCGTGCCAGTGTGGGACTCTGGCTTACTCCAAGACCTCTGCCTTACTCTTTTTATAGCTCATAAGGTAAGAAAGCCTTGCCTCTGATCAAACTGGAATGCATTTCATACATCACATACAATGATCTACTGTTCCCACCAGGCACAATTTTCATAGCACTGCCATAAGCTATTGAGGGTCTTTTTACCTTCCTGTAATCATTCCTGACAATTTTTTCAACAATATAAAGACTATGAAGATAGCTGGGGTGGGTGGTATTCCTATTTTTAAGCTGAACAGAGGAAAGAGAGAGTTTGTTTATTCTAAATTTCTAGTCTCAGGTCACACCAGTTATTTTATTGTATTAGGGTTTTTTTCTGACAAGTTATTTTGAATAAACACAGCTGTTGTTACTGCTGCTTAGGATGGCACTTTTTGCATCCTCAACTTACAGCCTCCTTAGGCTCCTTTGATGTCCCTCGTGGCTGTTTCTCAGTTCCCTCTTCCTTTTGAGACACCTCTGGGTCCTTGTTTCATTATGTTGAGTCACGCATAAGACAGACTGATGTGCTTGTGGTGCAATGATGAGGCTGGTACTGAGCCTGCACTGTCTGTAGTAGTTTATTATTGCCGCCAGTGAAAAAGAAATCTAAACCTGGCAGCTCAGCCCGCTGTGAATCAATATTTTACAGGTAGTGTACTTTGAAGAGATGACACAAAGACAGACTTGAAGGAGGAGAGGTGGGGGGGAGGGGAGGAAAGCGAGGAAGAGAAGAATTTACCTTGGCATCCCTTGACATACTTTTCCACCAAAAGTGAAAGAAAACAAGCACCAGGCACTGACGATGAGGCTCAGTCACATAGCAGGACTCTGCAGCCTTTACAGGAGCTGTTACTCCCCGCTTGCCTTCCTTGCTATTGCTGTGCTGGAAATGGGATAAAATCCAGCAGCAATACCACTGAGTGCAGACAAAAACTGCACTTTGGGAGGAATATAGAGCCAGAGGACTGAGTGATACCCCCTTGTCAGGATCCTCAGAGCCATGACCTCTGCATGGCAAAGGACCTGGGAGGGAGGGGACCACCCCTGATGCGCCAGCCTATTTCTTGTCTTCCCAGTAACTTAAGGTTCTTGGCAAAGTTTGAATTATTTTTTAATATTTTCTCCTTTTTAGGCTGATCTGATTAAGAAGTTTTTAGTTCTTTGTCACTGTACAATGGAGGAGCTTTGTAAGACAAAATATGGTAATAAAGCCTTTCATTACTTTGTGCTGGCCACCCATTTACTTCCTAGTGAAAATCAAGGTATCAGTTACAATCTGCTAAGGCCTGAATGGCCTGACTCCAGATTATCTAAGAAATGATCTCTCCCAACCCGCCTCATTTTTTACATCTGCCTTTAAGTAGGACACTTTGTCTGTTTAACTCAAAGATAAAGCTGGCAGGAGCCAGACTCAGGCAGCCCTACAAACTCTGCAATTGCCTGCCCCTGGAAAGAAGTTTGAAACCTTTTTTAAAGTACAGCATAATGGTTTCTCTTGTTTGCCCTGCGTTGTTATAACATCCATAAGGCTTTAATATCCTGGTGGTTGGCATCAGGCAGCTGGAATTCAGAGCTTCAGCCTGCAGGGCTGTAAAATCCCAGGGGGGACTCCAGAATAGGGACCTTATAAAACATGTGAGGTGCAATATCATGGAGAAAGATGCATCTCATAAATGCATATAGGGATGTCAATCTTGCATTGAAACTAATATAGTAGTTAAAATTATGAAACAGTTTGTATTTTATAGGATTTGGATCAACCTATGAATGGAAGGAAAAGTGAAGAGTCTTCACCTCAATATGCATTAACACAGGGCCAATAAATTATAAATTTTTGACTAGCATACCAACACTTACTATGTTTTATGTTGAAATCTGAATAAACTAAAGCTTTCTAGAAGAAACTAGAATCATATTTCTCCACCTGTGCAGAATGATGTCCCAAATGAGAAACATATATGCAAGATTTAGTGCAGCAAAAAATCCCTAGGGATAGAGAAATAACTTTGTAAAGATTAAGAAGTTTGCCCACGGTTTTACCAAGAAAAAGGGCTAAAACTTAAGTTCATGCTTCCCCATAATAGTTCAGAAATTCTGCATTATTTCTTTGAGAAAACATGTATCAAAATGAAAGCAATAACGATCAACTAAATACCAGCTAATCTGATTTTTAAAGTTGGTTATTATTCTTATCAAGTAGGACTAAGGCCAAGTGGACATTCGTGGCAGAAGGAGGAGGTTGAGGTCACGGAGGTAACATGACATCTTTCTGGACATGAAGACTGACTTGTAGTTTGCAAGAGATTTTGACAGTGGATCACTGCTTGTGTCTGTCTTCCTTGCAAGCCAGCTGAAAAGTACTTGCATTTCAAGGAAACCATCAGAAAGAGACATCAGATCTCTAGTTCTAACACCCTCATCATAAAAATGTGTATAACATAATGACTAATGGTTCAAAGACACACTGTGATGATAATTATTAGCAGTAGCACATGAACTCTACAAAGTAATTTTGGTCAGGTATAAAAGGATTATTTGATTTGATCATAGAGAGTTACAAACCAAATTACTTCTGATAAAAGAGATGTTATTAGTGATCTCCATGGCCTCCCTGATTCATTTAAAAATTATTTTGCAAATTTGAATAATGGAAAGTGAAACAATATAGATTTCCACTCCCTTTCCCAAACTGTATAGAAGAAAAGACCCTTAATCCACATGTGTGTACCTAGAATAATGACTGATCCAGGCTTACTTTTAAGTCTGTGCTCACAGACGAGGTTGATAATGAGCTGACATGAATTAAAGTAAATAAAACTCGTGAGACCTATAACCTGGAACCTCTGTGTCTTGGAATTGAGGTCTTGATAATTGCTTAACTTACTACACTATATCATTTTAAATGCTGAATTACAAACAATTTGAGAGAATTCTGTGCTGTACCCATGACATAATGGGTGTGAAGTCTTACATGCAAAAATGAATGCATCCCTGCTATAGGTTAGTTTGACTCAATTCTTTAAACAATATAAATGTGCTTTCCATATGAAACGCACAACTGGCTGTATTGGGTTGCATGGCAAGGTTTTGGTGACAGCAAGAACTACAGGGATGGCTACTGTCAGAAGCTGCTAGAAGCTTCCCCCATGTCTGACAGAGCCCATGCCAAACAGTTCCAAGATACATCTGCCACTGATCAAAGCTGAGCCCATTGGTGACAG
This sequence comes from Columba livia, assembly GCF_036013475.1. Classification (NCBI taxonomy): domain Eukaryota; kingdom Metazoa; phylum Chordata; class Aves; order Columbiformes; family Columbidae; genus Columba; species Columba livia. The sequence continues at coordinate 43,121,450 of NC_088604.1, forward strand.
TGGTAGCACCTCTGTGATAACATATCTAAGAAGAGTAAAAAAAAAAAAAAAAAACACACAACAGCAATTGTAGCTGGAGAGAGGAGTGAGAAGATGTGAGACAAACAACTCTGCAGACACCAAGGTCAGTGAAGGAGGGGAAGAGGTAGTCCAGGAAGAGATTCCCCTGTAGTCCATGGAGGTCCACAGTGGAGCAGAGATCCACCAGTAGCCCAGGGAGGACCCCATGCTGGAGCAGGTGGATGTCCGAAGGAGCTGTGACCCCATGGGAAGCCGGCACTGAAGGAGGCTCTAGGCAGGACCTGTAGACCTGTGGAGAGAGAGGATCCCACACTGGAGCAGGTTTGCTGGCAGAACTTGTGACCCCATAGGGACCCATGCTGGAGCAGTCTGTTCCTGAAGGATTGCACCCTCTGGGAGGGACCCAAGCTGGAGCAGGTTGTGAAGAACTGCAGCCCGTGGGAAGGACCCACATTGGAAAAGTTTGTGCAGAACTGTCTCCTGTGGGAGGTTCCCCAAGCTGGAGCAGGGAAAAAGTGTGAGGAGTCCTCCCCTGAGGAGGAAGGAGCAGGAGAGATAGTGTGTGATGAACTGACCACAACCCCGGTTCCCCATCCCCTTAAGCTGCTGAGGGGGAGCAGGTAGAGAAAATTAGCAGTGAAGTTAAGCCGAGGAAGAAGGGAAGGGTGGGAGAAAGGTGCTTTTAAGATTCAGTTATATTTCTCATTACCCTACTCTGATTGGGTTGGTGATAAATTAAACTGATTTCTCCAAGTGGAGTCTGTTTTACCTGTGATGGCAATCGCTGAGTGTGCTTATCTTGACCCACAAGCCTTTTGTTATATTTTCTCTCCTCTGTCCAGCTGAGGAGGGGAATGACAGAGTGGCTTTGGTGGGCGCCTGGGCTCCAGCCAGGGTCAACCCACCACACTGGCATCACAGAGCCTTCAGGTCTGCTCTTGCGGTAACCCCTGCTCCTACAAACAAGTATCTCACCCATGTGTACTGAGCATCCATCGAGGGAGGGACGGAAGGTCCCTGCTTCCACCCCGGTCCCTCCAGCCCCCTCCTGCCCAGCAACACAGCTGGGGAGAGGACACTGGGCAGGGCTTTGGCCATAGACATCTGATACTGGAAAACAAACTGAGTTCACCGGTGTGTCAGTGACCCACAAGAGAAGCAGGGGCGGCTTCCTTTCAGGTCTTCGGGCTCATCATTAATAACGGATGGAATAAATCCAGTGATACAGGTCATTTCCACACCTCACCGGGGTTGATGTGGTGCTGCTCGCCAGCAGATCTCAGGATGTCATGTAGAAGTACTGGCCTCAGAACCTGTTTTGCCATCAGAAGTGCCCAGGGTTGCTCAGGGAGCTGGTGGAAGAGCTAAGAGCATTTGGGGTCCTGAATGTGGTCCAGTATTAAGTGCAGCGCCCCCTCATCATTCTCCTGGCTGATGGAATAAAAGTTTGAATGGAAAGAGAGATATTTTAAGGGCTGGTAGAAAACAGAGAAGGAAAAACCAGACACTCAAATATATTTCATATCTGTAAATGTAGTTCTCGGGCCACACAAAGACTTTTCACAGGCAGACTTCATACCAAGTGGATGGAAACACTGTCTAAATGGCACAAGCATAACCAATGCATTTTCCTTCATGCTCAGACTTTTCAAATGGAGCACTGAAATCAAGTTGTCCATTCTGTTTAACACATAAACCATGACCCACCCTATTTTTAATCCTTTCATAGTGTCTGAATGTCTCAGGCATCAACATCCTCGGTCTTTTCCTCTGCTCTTCTGTGGTTCCCTTTTTACAGGCTTCTGGTTCTCATCTCAGCAAACCCCGTGACCTTCTGGCTACTCCTAAGACACAGCAGCTCTTTTCTACACAAAAAAAATCCTTGGGTTTTGGAACTGAAGCCCATCACTTACGGGTGTTCCCAGCTAACCATTAACTGGTTAGATTTCCATTATAGTTATTTGTTTACCTAGTGTGAAAATCTAGTATCTCAGTACAATTACCTGGCATACATTGGATACTTAATATGTGCTATTCGTAAATTATTGAGGAGAATGTCTGTCTCTCCAGCGTGTCCTACTGAAATGATGGTTGCTTTTAGAGGCTACCTTTGAAACTTCGGTAGTTTTATACTTAAATCTCAATTGTGGAAGTCAAATGCTGTATACCCAACTATGAAGAATACATGAGAATTAATTTAGAGGGTAATAAGAAGGATCTATTCCTCAGCTGAAGTTTCTACTTTTTCTTAATATTCTGGTATTTTTCCCTGTATTTCCATTACTGTAAAGAAATTTGAGTTTGCTGGTATTTTGGGTGCAGTATTTTGGGCTGGAAGAGCTGCAACCCTGCTGTATTTTTTTTTATGTCAGCATAGAAAAAAATCCAGAAATCCTTTTGTTTCTGTGTTTGTCTGTGTTCCCCACAAACTCCTAGCTTCAGCTGTCTTTACCGCTCCTTTCCTATTCAAGGGTGGCCATTAGAGGCCACAGAAGCCTTCCCATCCTGCCAGCCCAGCTGCTCCCATCAGGACAGGCACAGGGCAGAGCACCCCCTGCAGCCCCCCAGGATCAGCCACCCATGAGTAGCCCTTCATCAGGCTGCAGCTTCTAACAGGGCAGGGCAATAGTCGTGACTTTTCAAATGCATGAAGCCAAGAGTCATGATCATCAAGAGCAACCTCACTGAAACAACTTGAGTTAAGAATAACAGTCAGGATGAGGGCATAAGCCTATAATCACAGCCTCATTTTAATGCTATATATACCATATATAACCACACTGAAACCAATGACACCTTTGGTGCAAAGAGAAAAATAGATGTACCAGAAAGCTCCAAACGCATGTTCCCCCTCACTTCACATGTCGACTTGAAACAAGAGAAAAAGATATTCCTTTTAGTCTGGACAGGTTTGTTGGAAGGGAATTTTTGCTCTTGCTCTGTGCATCCTTTGTAGATTTTAAAAAAGCTTTGATTACATACCATTTTCCAATTTAAATCAAAGGGAATCTGCTGCAAACAGAAAACTTGCATTTTATGAATAACGTTATGTTATACAATTTAGCTTTCACACTGAGAAAACCAACTATTTAAAAATGAAATGGGTTGATTGCATTTCACAAGGGTGACGTTACATTACACTGAGCACTGAAGCTCACACCACCTATATGCTTAACTCTACCTGTCACAGTAGTTGTAAACACATCACCATATCTGTTCAGCTGTAAGACGCTCAATAGGAAGAGTGCTTTAGATTTTGAAAGGAACCCACTTTTAAATGGCTAGGACAGTTTTACGACTCTTTCCATGTCTCCAAGACGAGGTACATAAACTGTTCTCTCTCCTGTCCCTGTGTTCTCCAAACGTGAACAGTTTCTTCTCAACAGACTGATGACTGCTCACCAGATTGACACCCTTTGTGCAGCAGAAGAGGAACCACATCTGCAGTGTCGTTGTCAAATACAGGAAAGGCAGCTGTTAGAATGACACTTTTCCTGCTTCAAAGCCAGCGACTAGTTGCAAGGCTTACAAATATTTGCTAAAGAGTGATTTTACTCAATTCCTGCTTCCAAACCTAACTCAACAAAAAGCCATCTCCAGGCACTCTGCCAATGCATCTGAACAAAAAGCCCAGCTTCAGCGAAGTGCTGTGATATAGCAGTAGCACAGCCCTTATGGTCCAAGCAACCTCTCTGAAATCAGGTTTCCATTACACAAAAACTGAAAATCCGATACGTACAGATCTGGAACAAAATCCTGCTCTTCCCATAAATGGGAGGTTTGCCATGGATTTCACTTCAGGACCAGGACTGGGTGCATGGATGAGTGTTACTCATTCCTTATACTGTATTTATAGCATTACTAGTAGCCAGGATAGTAGACAGCCAACGAATTAACATAAGAGCTTGCAAAGCTGGTGTGAAATATGGTTTTATGTACAAAAATATATCTGAGATCAAAGATACAGCATCAAGCCCTGTGAGGCTGCCGGTTGAAAACCCAATTGATAAAGGGCATAAGAAACAACTAGCAACACTGCGTTTAAGGAGAAACTCAGCCTCCAAGTGAGCCAAGCAGGTATAAACTCCCTTGCTGAGAACTGCAGATCTAATCTAATCTGTCTACCCATTTATATGATGCCACACTTTCAGCATTTAAGCACCTTACAAAGATAATCACAGCCATAAAATAGGCGCATGCATGTGGTCTGCTAATCCACACAGTCCCCATTTCCTTTCATTCCCAGAATACCTGCAATAATATACATATGCCGTCAGGACACAAAGCTATATGCAGGCATTTTGTAGCTGAGGCTGTTTTCCTGCTATGATGAAAGTGAGAAATATCTACATTACTTTTATATTTACATGTGCTTCTACTCTGCTGTTTGCTATCTGGTTTCAGAAATGTTGACTGCTATTGGTGTTCACCACGCATAGCAGGAAAGCATGCAGTGACTTTAGAGGGCTCAGGGGATCATATTCACCTAAGAACCCCAGTATTAAGGCTTAGAACTTTGGTCCTGATCGGATCAGGCACAGTCATGCCTATTTTAAAGCAGAGTTGTGTCTCTTCAGTTGGGCAACCTCAGAAAAATTGTCAGGCAGGGAGACACGGTGTTAGGAAAAGTAACCCCAGCTCCCAGAAAGGTACCTACAAGTGATAAATCAGCCTAGATCACAGCACAGAGGAAATGACAGACTGCAAGACATGGGCAATGCAGGCTGTTTCTTTTTACACTGACCACTACATATGGCTGCTGCATATAAAATAAATAATGCTATGATGTGACAATGCTGATTTCATATAATCATAGAATAGTTTGGGTTGGAAGGGACCTTTAAAGGTCATCTAGTCCAACCCCCTGCAATGAGCAGGGACATCTTCAGTGAGACCAGATTGCTGAGAGCCCTGTCCAGCCTGGCCTGGAATGTTTCCAGGGATGGGGCATCTACCAACTCTCTGGGCAGCCTGGGCCAGTGTATCACCACTCTCATTGTAAAAAATTTCTTCCCCATGTCTAGCTTGCATCTCCCCTCCTTTAGTTTAAAACCATTGCCCCTTGTCCTATTGTAACAGGCCCTGTTAAAAGTCTGTCCCCATCTTTCTTATATGCCCATTTAAGTACTGAAAGGCCACAATAAGGTCACTATAGCTCATTCTGGGCACTCTGCTGTGGGGGTGCAAACAAAAAAAGCCTCCTGAAGCAGTACATTTGCAAACAGAAGTGGGAGCCAGCCGGGGAGAGGGAGCCTTGACAGGGCTCCCGGCTCTGCTTGGGGGGGATGCAGCAGCTGCAGGGTGCAGGAGGAAAGTGCTCACCAAAGCTGGATGGAGGGTCAGGGTACAGCTCGCTCTTTAAGTCTGATCTCTTTCTCATCACCCCTTCATTTCCTACATCTCATCACCTGAGCTTCGGTGCTGAGGCAATGTATTTTCTTCATTGTTGTCTTTTAAGTAAGGATCGCAATTCTTTATATGTCTGCGCTAGGAAGATGTAGAACTGTAACTCTGTGTGATGCAAAGGCAAAGAAAACATACACTGTGTCTCCAATACACACTATTTTGAGTTGGAAGTCACACATCACTAGAGAGGAAGAAACAAATCCCTGTAAAGGAATATTGAGGGAAGCAATCAGCCAGTGCTCAGCTGGCTATCCCACTTCACCTCCTAACAGGTGATAGATAGGCTGTCAGGAGTCAAATTATTTTCCTATTGAAGTTAATGATAAAAATTGTACAGACTGCTGTGTGCTCACCTTGACCCCACAAGTCTGCCCACAAGAAGCCAAAAATTAGGTTCCCTCACAATCTAGAAGCCAGACATTAGCGCTCAGGAAAGTCCTGGTGGAAATAAGCCCCCTGGCATCACAAAGGGACCCTGGTACTTGGGTGCTTTTCTCCCCTCTCCATGCTCAGGCCCCTTGGATTTATTCTGCCTGCAGTGCTACCAGCTCTGTAGTATGTCCTGTTCACCCTGGAATGCCTCACACTTCACAGGGGATCCCAGCGAAACCTGCAACACCAGCCTGTAGAAAAACAGTTTAAAAAGAACATTTAAATCACTTGTACAAAAGCAAGTACACAAGATACAGGTAAGATACATCGCTATGGTACCCCAGATATCAGTTTTCCATAACACTGTTTGTTCCTCATTAGTAAACATTTTCTTTAAATTATCTTGGATACTCATTAAATATTATCAGCTACTTAGAACCAAAGGATAATTATGAGTTTAATGAAGCGTGTACCAGCTTGCTGAAGTCTAACGTTTGTTTCTCTGCTGGGACTCCATTTTACTTTGCACTTATCCTTCAGCAAAGCTACTCTACAAAGTCACTTTGGCAATAAGAAGTATTTAATTAGATTAATGAATTTTTATCACCTCTCCTAGGGATTAGGCTTGTTAAATCCTGGCGACTAAAGAACAACAGATTTTTTATTACTAAATGTTTAGGGATGCTTTGGTTGTGTTGCTGTGGCAGTCCTCATAAGTCAGGCTGCTTTGGGCAGTTCTACCTTGTACATCCCTCAGTAGACGAGGGATATTTGGCAGGGACAGCCTGTGCTTTCAGTTAAGTCACAGAAATCAAAATGCAAATGAGGGTTTGCAGACTCCAGACAACATTTCCAGCAGCTGACTTTTTTCAAAGTTTTCTAACTAGCTCTATGGGAGAATTAATGAAATTCTCATCAGAGGGTCCTCTCTTAGTAAAAAAAAAAAATTAAAAAATAAATTTTAAAAAAAATTACAAAGGAGGACGGGCAATCTGGTTTTAGCTCTGCTCACTAGCTGAAGAGCACATCTACTGTCTGAGCTAAGGAAACTCTAAGACTGTTTGCTATTTTGGTGGCTGTTTGTCACAGTCCTACTCACAGCCTGGGAAACTGGTTTTAGATGCTGCACTGAAACACAAAAGGAGCATGGCCTCTCCATTCCAAGGAGTTTCCTGCTAAAGAATTAATCGTGTCACTCCACACAGGATGACATGAAGCACATTAATTAGGTGACACTGCTCAGTCATGGGCCAGTGGGGTCCTGAGATGCAATCTGGAAAACCATTTTGTGACCCTCTCACCACTGCAATTGATGCACTTAATATCCAAATTACGTGTACAACAGTTGCATTTTCAAAGCACAACTGTACTTTTATAGGGATGAACTGAAATAACCTCACAGTATGAATAACCAAGCTGTTAGACCTGAACAGCCGTGGTCCCTTCAAGACAGCTGAATATTTGAGACTTTGAAGTGGGTTTCTCTAGTGAAAAACATGGTGTGGGGGTGATTTGTGTGATTCACATCACTCCAGCCTTGTACCAGATGCACACAAGTCACGGTTATCACCATTGTTCAAGTGAGGCATCCGAGGAAGTAATTTGCAAAACTTCACAAATTTAAAAGTGGCAAATGAAAAACAAACAAACAAACAAACACATACAATTAGTGTCATTGCTGTTCCTAAGTCATCTGCATGCTTTAAAATCTTTACCTTAATGATGCTGCTAACCTTGAAGGACAGAAGTCATATTAGCATTGTGACGAGAATGACAGAGGTCCTGCCCGTCATGGCAGGGATCATTCTATAGCTATCATTGCTCTGAATTTCCCATTAAATGTGAAACATTAACACCATGTTTCTTTACTCAGCACAGCTCAAAACCCACCTGCAAAGGCTGACGTTTTCCCTCCTAGGCTGGGCTCTGCAGGGCTGTTGGTAGCATGGCTGGCTACCCTGTCACCAGCAGGCAACGCTGCCTTCCAGACAAGCAGCTTCAGAGAGTTTGCAGCACAGAAGGAAACTAGTGGCAGCAAAAGACATGACAATAACATCAATTTTTAAATGATGTTGTAAAACAATAGAGAATGGAGAACATGACGTTGATGCAAATAGACAACTTTTTAAAAAGTGGTGCCTGTGTGATTACACATTTGCCCATGTCTGATGCATGAAGCCAAGTATACAAGGCGGTGCCAGATTTTATGTGCACGTGACATCATAGGCCCCCAGCTCACGGTGTGAGAATGACACAGATCACCAGTGCTCCACATGTTTGGTAGGTTCTGGCAATTTCCTGGGTGTCTGGATGTGATCAGGCAGCTGTCGACCCTCCCATCCGCAAAAAGCTGCATCCAGCCTCACCCACTAATGTATGCACACTTCTGCGCCCATCTGTCTTCAATAATCTGTCCCCCAGGACCGGGAGAAAGAAGGAATAATTAAGCTGTTTCTATTAAGGTAAGAGGATGTTTTTGACCAGCAAAAGTGACTTAGCCATTTAGTTCATCTCACGACCAAGTAAAACATGCACTCTTTGACCACTGACACTGCAAGTGTGTAGTGATTTGAACTTGTTGATGAAGATAACTGCCTGTGCTGCGAATGCTAGAAGAGGAACAGAAGGCTAGAGGGGAGCACTGAAGTTTATCTGTATTCTGCAGAGTGTGTCTGAGTAAAAAAGTCACCCTTCTCAGAAACCTTTGCCCAAGAGTGAACTTGATTCCTTGCAACATGTTTAAAAGAGTCCTGTAAGACACCTGCATGAATAATACCAAGTAGGGCATGTTCACTGAACTTCCCAGGATTCAGGATTCAAAGGGGAAAGAAAAGAGGATAAGAAGCAGAAAGAATGGGAGGAAAGATAAAGGAAGGGGGAGAAAAGCAGAATATGAGTAAAAAATGGAAGCTGTAAACAAAATTTACTGATGATATACCAAGGGCACAATGCAAAAGTTAAAACTAGGGTACAAGGAATTCATGGCATTATCTCAGATATTTATTTTTGAAAATAGGACTCTTTCTCTCAAAAATCTGTCTTGAATGATATTGAGAGAAGCACCTTCCAATTACCAGCACATTAAACTCTGAAGTCTGCAGTGTCACAGCAAACAGAGAGGGGGGAATGACACTGAGGGGAAATGAGTGATTAGGACTCCATCTACCTCCCAGCTGTGACAGGATGTGTTTTCACGACATATCAACTGTTCAAATCATTTGATCTTCTTATTGTCTGATAGAGCAAATTAAATATGCAGTCTGCTTTCATGAGGCCTCCTCGTTCAAACCCACCAAATTCCTTTTTTTTTTGCATTCCCTTTTTTAAGTTAATTAGAGCTCAGTTTACAAATCCCACAGAAGGGATCCATGGGCGATCCTGGGTGAAAACCTACCACCTCATGGAGAAAAAGGCTTTTTATAGATGTCTGTGCTTGTCAGGCTGAGGGTGCAGAGCAGACCATGGTGCAGGCAGGGCTTGGGGCTTTGCTGTGACCCTACTGCTCAGCTGTGCTAGCAGACGGGACAAAACATGTCCTCACTGCCCTACCTGTTTCGGAAAGGGTTGAGCTCTGCAGAAGTGTTTGAAGCAGGGCAGGAGGGTGAAACTTCAACAAGGGGCTAAGAGTGAAAAGGGGAAAAGGAGAAGGAGTAAAATCCCCAGCAGGCTGAGATCCTTGCCAGCCACCACTGCTGAGGCTCTGGCAGCCAGCAGGAAGCACTCAAACACCCAAAAATGCCCAGGAGGAGCAAAGGTGGGAAGACTTGCAGGCACGTTAGCACAGACTTTGAACACAAAGTGCAGTTCACAAAATTCAAACACGTCAGACATCGACACATTTTGCTAGGGAAGGTCTGATGTATTGAAGTGGCAGTGAGCGTCATAGCTCTCCTTGGGGGTAGTGGACAGGGAGTTGCATGGCACTAAAAGCATCTGATGGACACAACTTGCCCTTTACAGGTGGCAAACCAATTCCAGCCTGGAGGTAGGCTTGACTTCCCAGCACAACACTGATGAGTGAAGATTGGGCTCTGCCTGCACTGTTTCACATTGGAAATGGGTTGGAGAGGCCAGCAATTCACACCTAGGAGAAACATGATCTGACTTCTGCACCGGTGCCTGCAGACCCACATAGTCCCCAACTCCTTTCAGGTAGCACCAGTGCACTTTGCTGTAGATACCAGGAGGTGAACAGAACAAAAGTAAAATAGTTTAGAGAGAGCATGTTGTGTTAATTTTTACATATCTGCATAACATATATATGCGAGAGATTGAAATATACTGTATTTACCTTCCTCTAAAAATTCATTGCAGCTTACATATGCTTGCATTTATTTGTGAAACAAGGTAGCCAGGGCAAGGATTGTCATTTTATTCCGTGTTTGTAAAGTTATTACCATAAAGGCATCTGCAGGTCTTTGCTGCAGATCATTACGGTAGCTTAAATACTTCAGTTTAAATAACAATAATTACTGCACGAGAACTTAACATTCATATTAGTGGGGATGATTCAGTCAGTTGACTTTTGTTTACATTTAGTTCAAGAGCAGTTTGGCACAGTATTCCAACTTTTCAGCAATATTCTTTGTTCCTATCAATCAGTTTAAGTCTGGCAATTTTCAGGGCAGAGGAAGATTCCTAGCCATCGTTACAGGAGACCTAATAATAGTATCTAATTGCAACTTTAACTACGCTACCATGATTATACAAGGATATTTAGTTCTTCCTAGCAGACTGCAGTTTGCAGAATAATTACTTCACAACAATTAAATTAAATTTATTAAGCAGTCCTCAAGTATACTACATGACAGTACTTCTGAGCATATATACCAACTGAAATTATGTAATTGGGGTGTGAGGCAGCTGACTGGATCACACAATGATTTTCCTCGTACCTTAAAGCAGGATCCACCACGTTATGCTGCGTAATGAGTTTCACTCCAGAGCATGGCAGGAGATAGAGACCGCACTGTGCAGACCTTACAACTTTCAGAAAAGCCTTTGACAAATATGTGCAGCTTAATTCAATATTTCCAGCCTCTGGTTTAGCACTGAAATAGTTCCTGCCCTATAAATCTCTCTGTTTATCTGCAAGTGCAGAGATAGAGAGGCATGATGGATACGTCTTAATACTATCTTTGTTGTTGCATATAGGTTTTAATTTAATTTTACGTTATATGGCATTTGTTTTATCTGTTCCGATTAAACTAATTCTTCAAGGGACACAAGGAAGGTGACTGAAGGTGATCCATGCGGTCTCCTGCGGTTTGGATCTGTCTAGGCAGCCCCTTCTAGCCGGCCACAACTGGAGCCACCAGAGAGTGTGTTTAAGGGAAGAGCACTGTCTTCAATGCTCAGCATTGGGAGGGATTTAAAAACTAAGAGAAAGTGAAGATAAAACTGTAATCTAATTTTGAAAAATGAGGATTAAAGGTTCCATTACTCTTGTTGTTTCCACTGTACATATGGAGGTAACGATATGTGATTTTGCTGGATAAAAATATAGGCCCCATGCAAAGCTAGTGTGGCGCAAGGAAATCCCTACTGTGTTTGTAATGAGGGGAGGTTAGGATCATGCAGATGTGTGACTATAAGACGGTTTAGTATTTGAGCTGGCATAATAGGAAGAGATTGTTCCTTGACTCACTGACAAGTCTGGATATTCTCCACCGTGTTGCAACAACAACAACAAAACCACCAGGAGCCCAGTGTAGCTCCGCGCCACATCTTCCTGCTTATCGCCTTCTAATGCACAAATTGATCATCAGCAGGGCGGAACCCCATCTGGGTGCTTCTTTCCCGTGAGACTGATTTAATTTTATATACTTGGTAAACATATATTTTTACAGGGCTAGGGCAATGTCTAGAAGCATGAGGGAAAAAAAAATGTCATTGATAATTTCTGCCACAGTGCTCCAGAGATACGCCAGGGGCAAGGCTGCCTGCCCTGATGGGCTGACAATTTAAACTGGTGAACAACACAGCCAGGGACACTGGTGTGGGAAGGTGAGAGAGAAGGAGAACTTCCCTGCTGAACAGGAGGTCACTTCACACATGGACAGCCAGTTCATCCAGTGTCCATGTAGGTGAGTGCAAAAGAAGTAGATGAAGTCTCTCCAATGTTGCTTTACTGCTGTTGAGATTTTTATTTTTCTCACTTCTGCATCTCAGTGTATTCATCATGCCTGGGAGACAAATAAGCAGGGACACAATCACTGATGCTGATCACAATCACTGGATAGACAGGAAATGACTGATGGGCAGGGACCCAAAAAGATGAGTCAGAAGAACTGGTATCCAACATATATGTGGGTCCAGATGCTAGGGTGAAGTGGGTCCACCTTAGTATTTTTATTGCCCTATAAAAAACAATTTATTGTGAAAAAGAAAAATCTTATTGATAATGTATCTCTAACCTGAGGACAAGGTGTATCTAAAACAAGGAGGCATTTATTTCTGTGAATGTACCTGTTCTTTATTGAACACATTATCATATTGAATGCTGCATGAAAAAAAAACAGTACTTGTTCCCTAGAGTCTATAATTTAAATTATAAATTTATTACAGTATTGGAAGGATATCGAAATCAACTCATGCTATGATTCACTGAGGCAGCAGGTAGCCCTGCAATGCTGCTGCCATGCTGGCTTTTTCCACGGCTGAAGGAAGGAAAAGCAGTGAAGTTCCAGTGTCCTCACTAAGAGTTTCTCACCAGCTTCAGCAGAGGTGGGATTTCACTTGGGAGCTGCTTCAATGTTTCTGCCTGATTCACTCATGTTCTGCACATCTACTTCACCCTCCACTTAGAAAGGCATTTTCCTCATTTTTCTTCTAACAGTAGTAAGCACAGATAAATTTTTTCCCAAAATAGAATGCTGCTGCATTGGAATAAATGACCAGAGAACGTCACCAGGTATGGGAACGCTTTGCTTTCCAGGTCTGCCACCCAAGGAGCTGGGATGTGCACATGTTCTCCATCACCCTCCCCAGCCTCCTGGTCCGTGCAGGCAGGAACCCTGGTGCTGTGGCTGGCAGGGGAATGTGCTGCACCCCATGGCACACAGGTTTGTCACAGGGTGCTCAGCAGCTACGTCGAGACATGGTGCAGGGGAATCAGACAATGGCACCCACTTCTACAGTGCCACCCTCAACGTACCACAGTGTTCTGTTGGGTTTCGAACTGGAGCCAGAAATTGTCACTGACCAAAACTGCTTGGCCAGTTAATGGATGTTAAAAAATGTCAATTTTAACATATATTTTAAAATGTCAATTATGCCAATGTGATGGATATTAAAAAATCAGAGATATTTTTGTAAACAAAGATTTTCAGATCCCCTTTTTTAACCTCTCTTGAGTATTTAAAATTGCTGCTTTCAATTTTTCCTGAAAGGTATGATATCTGAAAACACTTTCTGTTGGCCTTTTTTATTTTATCTTTGTTTTTTAATTAATAAAAGCTGAGATATCTACATTAGTATAGTACAAACACTTGGGCTCTGAAAAATAAATCTACATTTTTAAATACTTGATGGACAATATTAAGTGACCAACGCCAATTTAAAATTGTGAGTAATAATAAATCAATAGTGTGCATTTCAAGAAATTCACTTGAGAAGTCCAAATTGACAGCTACCTTCCTTTTACTAAATAGGTAAATGCTGCCTTTAAAGCAGTCATATTATTTCTCAGCATCAGCATAAACTATTTTCAGCTAGTTTTTGTAAATAGTTAAGATTGTGTTTTCCTCCACTTTCCGGTTGCCAAATGAACTGACACAGATTGTTTATGCCTTTTAAATGGTGCTTAGGGCGTGCACACAAAGCATAAGTCATCCATGTTTCTTTTGCCCACTGCTGAACATTGTATTTTCCCTTTAGTGGACAAAGATTTTACTCCCACTCCTTTAAGAGAAAGATTGTGAAGTCATCTCAGGGCTTATTACCCAATAGCGGTGTCACACAGGACACTTTTATGAATGGCCCTGGAAGAAGTAAACATAATAAATCAGTGCTAAAGGGTATGTGGCCATGTGAAACATTTCCAGAGTTTTTTTCCATACCGCAGGATTTGAGTTTTCTCTACTTGACCAATTATTTCATGAGATTATTTTTGTGTGGCCATGTGAAGTGATAAGAGATTGTTACCTCTGGATCACAGATTGAAGAGCAGCCTAGATGTCCTTTCAATAATGGATGTAAAATTAGCCAGCAATTGTAGTACTCTCTTCATTTAAACAAAGTATTTAACTTGATGGTTGAAATTCTCTCCGGATAAGGAAAGTGATGAAGGAGTGATCAAGACTGTCCTGTGCCCTGGATCCTCTCACCTGGGAGAAAACCAGGCAAGTGGCGACGGAGCCTTGTGATATTTCACTGACCGTGAGAGGGAATGTATGCTGCTACGATTATTCTACCTGGCTCCACCATTTCAGGACAGGCCACAATCACTGCTGGCCCTTGTGGCGTTGCCTTTCATCCTGGTCTGGTTACACCCTCATGGAGCAGTCTGGAGGCTGCATCACTGTGGGCAAATTCAAAATTTCATTGCCTGCTTCGGGAAGATATAAAAGATATCCATCTCTGAGCCTATCAGTGTGGCAAATAGCATGAACAATAAATTCAGAAAATGTCGTATTTTGAACAACCAGTTTTAGTGTTTTCCTCCAGTTCCCAAATGAAAAGGTCTAATGTTTTCTAAACACTGATTTTTTTAATAAGAAAAGATCTGCAGTGCCAGGACAATGCAGTTTCAGACTCATGCATGTTTATTGCACATACCGTGAAGCTTGTGAAGATTTATACAGTGATCAACTGCTTCAGCATCCTGAATCATTCCAGAGACAGATTGTCTGTAAATAGGAGACCTTGGGGGAGCAGAAAATGTAAGAATGTGCAGTTGCTCTAACAAGCAAAAAAACCTTAAAATAGGGGATGATCTTCTGTACCCAAAAGCATTTAAAAGAAAAGCTGGTGGATTTCCCTGCAAAGACACACTGATGCTACAAGACAAGTCAGAGGAAAGGTGACTACCATATAAAACAAGCCAGGACAAACCTCCACAGCATTGGAGGTAGGAGAGCATCCTTCACCCTCGCCGTCCTTCCAGCAGTATGTGGGCAGTGGGTGGGCAGCACAGCTTCTAAGAGAACAGAACGATTCTACCATTGGGGCTTCTCACATGGGTTTGATTCCTCCTTCCAGCACACCCTCCAAGGTCAGACCTCCTTGAAGATACGGGGGCCACTGGTGGCTATGACAGAAGCTCTGCAGCATCCAAATACCCCCAGATGGAGGGTGGTAGGCAGGGTCACAACCAAAATGACAACTGTCTGTTTTTAAGAACGGTGGCAGTAAAATTGCTGGGACAAGGTTGAAGGCAGCACCTTGGTTTGTCAATAGGACAGCAATGCCCTACTCTCCCACAGCGCTTGCGCAGGCTGAGCTGGGAAGGGGCACGTGTCAGGGGAATGGCCAGGCTTGTTTATGCCACTTGCTATAAATGTGTTAGCAGAAAGATGAGGCAGCCTCTGCATTTCAAAGATACCTATTTCTGGGTAGATTTTATGAACTTGAAGAACTTGGCTCCAGGCAGCTGGAGAAGAGTTTAAAATAATTCACAGAATCATGGAATCACAGTATCATTTTGGCTGGAAGAAACCCTCAAGATCATCAAGTCCAACCATAGCCTAGCTCTGGCACTAAACCAAGTCCATAAGAACCTCATCTACATGTATTTTAAACACCTTCAGGGATGGTGACTCCACCACTTCCCTGGGCAGCCCGTTCCAATGCTTCACAACCCTTTCCATGAAGAAATTTTTCCTAATATCCAATCTAAACCTCCCCTGGCATCCTGAGGCCATTTCCTCTCATCCTATCACTTGTTACTTGGGAGAAGAGACCAACACCCTCCATGCTACAACCTCCTTTCAGGTAGTTGTACACAGTGATAAGGTCTCACCTCAGCCTCCTTTTCTGCAGGCTAAACAGTCCCAGTTCCCTCAGCTGCTCCTCATCACACTTGTGCTCCAGACCCTTCATCAGCTTCATTGCCCTTCTCTGAACTCTCCAGCACCTCAATGTCTTTCTTGTAGTGAGATGACTTCATCATGCAGAAGTTTTTGGGAAGGAAAAGAACTTTCAAGAGTTGCCTTTGGGCAAATTCACAGGTGAATCAAAGCTATAATAAAATGTTCTTTGCAGACAGCACAAGCCACTGGTCTTTGCTCACAACAGGTAACCTGCAATGACCTGGACCTGTGTGTTGTCATTTACCTGTTGGAAATAGCTATGTAAAGTTTCCAAATGGCAGCATGGACACTTCCTCCCTCTGCACAGGGATGAGAATTTGGAGAGGGGTCTCAGACCTGCCTGAGCTGGCAATTATGGAGAAGCCCATCTACGACAGGAGTGGGCATAACAAGAAACAGTGCTCTTGTAACCATACCTAGTGTGGGCATGGGAAGTATCTACCAGGGCCTCAGCACAGTTAAGAACTGAACCATTTATACTCACATGGAGTTTATGCCCTCTGCAACTTGGCCATCTGAAACTATAAGATTCTTTAAGTCATACATCCAGGAGACAGAAAAGTACAATCTACCTAAAAATACAGCTTGCAGAAAAATGCAAGGAAATTCTGGCTAAAGTAGACCACCCACTACTTTAACTTCTGCCTTTCCCAGGCCACAGAATTATATCTACCACCTTTTATGTACTGTAAATGTAAGCAGTGAATCTAGACTGTACCAGCTTCCCTGGCCCCAAAAGCTGACCCACTGTCTTTACTTTCAAAGGCAGAATTTATAAAGCCTGCATTGCAGTTCAGCCTTGAGTTGGTGCTGACATTTGTCTCCTTCCCCAAGTGAGTTGCCTGGTTACATTTCAAGCAGACTTCTGAAAGTATACAAATGTACTTCTTCTAAAACTGATAATCATCTTCAAGGGGGGAAGGCTTATATCCTGTTTTTGCTGATGAGAAGGGCCCCGGGCACCCTGATTTAAAAAATGATCTGACAAGAAGCGAAGACTCAAATGCTCCTTGACACATATACAACTGACACCTCAGATAATCAGCATAGTTTCATGGAATTAGATGAAACTCCATCCTCAACCCCCACCCCACACTTGTCATCTCACAGCAGAAAACATGCTGAATAACAGTGCGTTGCACCAGGCCTAGGCTTTTATGATATTTTCAGTCCAGGAGAAAAATAATAAAATATTCCAATTTTTCACTGTTATTTTGTTTGTTTGTTTGTTTGTTTTCCATCAACAGAGCTATTCTTCCCTTAATGCCATATCAAATTTTTAAAAATTTTCCACAGTCCAGTTCTAAAGGCAATACATGAACCCAAGGAAGGAAAAATGGAAAAAGAGAAAACAAAATGGAGCTGCTTGAGCTCAGCTTTTAAAACAAAAAAAGAAGGACTTCCATACTCTGGAGCTGGAAGCCCCAGTCTGCTTCCAGACAAATTCCTTCACTTGCTATTGATTTCAGTGACACCCGCATAGTGTGGGCATGGGAAAAATTTGGCCCATCTTGTTTAAAAAAAAAACTATCTAGCTGTGCAAGATTTTTGCTCACAAAAGAGAACCTAAAGGATATGTGAGTCATGTGAAAGCACATAGATTTGGAAAGGGAGTGCTTTACAACATAGAGGAGTGCATTAAAGCTTTGCTCCCCCCCCTTACCTGAAATATTTTTGCAACAGCTGCATTTCCAAGATCCCTTCTTTATTCTCATCCTCTTTGATCTATCCAGTTCTTTTGATGCCAGTGATCAATCCCAATGTCTTTTCTCCTGAGACTTTCAGACAGTCTGTGCCCTACTCTCATGACTACAGTCAGTATCCCCTGAGTTTAGTGGCTCATCTTCCTCCTCAATCCTCCTACTGCTCCTCTCACTGGCCAAATTTCTCAGTCTTTGCCAATAGCTGTCTGCTTGTTTCTTGGCAGCACTATCCTTAGGTGTCTTCACATGTTACATCAATAGACAAATGACCTGTAATCCTCTCCCAATCGTGCCCATATCTACTTGGTTTCCAAGGATGCCGGTGCGGGAGGTGAAAGGAGAGTTCTGTATGACCTGGCACCAATGGTTTTGCTTTCATTATTTCATCTCCAAATGTAGTACAAAAAAAAAAAAAAACAAAACTATTTCCTTCACCTTTCCTGGCACCACTGTTTTTCTTGATGATCAGTATTGCTGGTCCTGTAGTCCTATGTCTGTCTGTACATATGTGTCTCCTTGACCCTTCCTCTATGTGTTGCCGTCCAGGCCAGGAACTCTCTTCTTCTTCAGTGCTTTTGTTGCCCCTGGAGCAGAAATATCCCAGCCCATGCCTGGACCTCACATCCACTTATGTCAGGGCCATATTACTGGTCCAATACTGTATATGAAGGGTTTGGATTTCTAGACATATTTTCCTTTTCATTTTTTCTTTCAGCAGTAGGCTGAAGGGTGGAATCTTTACACAGGATTTACACAGGCTCCGATTATTTTCCATCTTACTGGAGGTAGCTTTTTTATCAGTCTTCCAAGTCCTCACCTAAAATGGATCAGAATTTCTTTCTCAGACTTTGCTTTAGCTCACAGAGATTTGAATTTGAAGTTAGCATCCCCATAATAAGATTAGAATAATTTCAGCCCATATTATGTTTTGGCTGTTTATCTGAGATCTCTGAGCAACCATGGTTTCCATCAGCTTCAAATACGGATGCTCAACAACTTTGAAAAAAAAAGTAGGTCCTTAAATTCAATAAATTTCATTTGAAAAACTGGTATAAAAACTGGTATAAACATGGTATAAAACTCTTCTCTTTAAAAATTCCCAGTAGTTTTTGCTTCTAAAAGGCTAGGTATAATTAAAAGGATGGTCTTATCCCCCATATTTTCAAGTTGCAGGTGCCAACAAACACCAAAAAGTGCAGACAGCTGGGAGAAGGAAGACAGTGGGGACTGATGTTTTTACAAGTTTGGCAAGGGAAGTCAAAAAGCCAGCGCAGTAAAAGGAAAAATATATACTGTGAGTAGATAAGGTATCTCACTAGCCTTACAGCATTCATAGATAAAGAGTTCACAATCTAGCCTCATTGTGTTCATGTGGGGAGTATTTTGTCAAAGCACTGGCATCCAGCTATACGCATTACTGCGCTAGTGTTACTATTGATAGTTAAGGCTTGTGTTTATTTGTGCTGGACAAAGGTAGCAACAGTGATAGATAAGACTGCAAACACTGCTCACTTTAACCCTTTTTTAAATCGCTTTTTACCTTTATTTTTCAGATGTCATTTTCCTTATTCATTTCAGCACTTTGTTCCATGCCCACACTGTACAAAAAAAAGAGTTTGGGTCAGCCCATTGCAGTAATAATTAAGTGTAAGAGGGTTAATTTCAACAATTACATATAAAGTATATCTGTAAATGATGCAGACATTATCATTATTTTTAGTTTAGATATTCTACAAGTCATTTTGCATGTTTGCATGTAGTTGTCCATCTATTTTAAGGACTGTCCTGGGCTCTCTGCTGTTACAGAATGTCTCTACCTTGTGGTATTTGGCATCACCAGGCATTCTACAGCAAAGGCAAGGACATGGAATGTTTTATAAATAACAAATCCAGAAAACAATTGCATCCCCAGGAATTATTAATGTTAGTTGTGTGCTCTTGTAGGTAAGAGAGACCATCCGTGGACAAAGCTTGCTTCTCTTTCCAGGTCAATTGCATGCCATCCGGAGGGCACGGTCGCAGCCCAAGCAGAGTGTGTCGCAGGGGGTTGCAGTGTTCTCAGCCTTGTGAGGTTTACACAATGATCAATGGCTTCAGCATCCCAAATTACTCTGGAGACCATTTGTTAAGAAGGGGCCTTAGGGAGCAGAAAACAGAAGTAGGGAGCAGATTTACAGTTAAAAGAATTGGTACAAGGCAACTAATAAGTAAAAATTCAGATCATCTTCCGAATTTCCTAAAAGCTTGAGGTGTTTGAGGCCAGGGTTTTGCTCTGGTCCCACCTCTAGAACTGAAGCACAAATCAGGCTCCTGTATGAAATCTCTCTAAATGCACAAGGCACCATCAATCAAAAGGTGTAATCAGCTTTCCCCTGCTCAGTCCCCGCAGAGCTATTCTTGGCATGCTGTTGGAAGAAAGCAAAGGCAGAAAGATGCTTTTTTTTTCCCTCTGAACGTGGTCCTAGTGAGATGGCTGCCCTGCATGAAGAATGCAGCCAATATCCCCTGTCTGTAAGTCGAGTTTCACAGTGTGTCATCTCCGCCTCTGCCAAGGTGATCAATTCCCAGCGTCTGGGACTGTCGGGTCAGCGTCTGGTCCATGCTCGGCTCACCCACAGATAATTCTACCTCATTTGACTGTCAAAAGTTTTCTTCTCATTTCTGGAATGGCGTTACCAGAAATGGCCTAAAATTTCATGAGTGAACTACAGACCAGCTCCTGCTTCCCCTTTTATGTGTGTTCAGCTCCACAGTGTACTAGTAGCAACATGAAAGCAGAGCAAAAGGAGTCATGTCCCCTCACACATATGGCTGCGAAGCAGGACTTGGGAACAAACCTTACAGGAGTTTTGCACACCCTCACTGTCAGCAACAACAGAAAATCTCAGTATGTTACTGCCAGCCCCTAAGGGGCCACAGACACAGACTTTCCGCTGTGGCTCTTCTCTGAAAACAGGAGCGTTACACAGAGCATCAGGGAACCTTGCTTATATGCAGAGGCATTTAGTTACAGGCCTTGGTCTTAAAACAATTTAAATGATGTTTGTGGAACCAGGAGGAGATGTAAAGGCAGTAAAGCCTCACAGGAAATAAGGGAGGAGAAGGAGGGCTGGGAATTACTATACCTGGGGCTGCAGCATCAAATCTATCCCCTCAGTCCCCCTCAGCACATTGCAGGATTTTATGTCAAGGTTTCCCACACTGACGCTAACCCTCAATCCACACATAAATGGAGGTCTCCCTATTGGGACAGTTCAGAAGATATACCGCCAAATGAAGCCTTTCAGCAAAGAGCATAGCAGTGAAATCAGACTGACCTCAGAAATTTTCTTCCTTTTCTTTCTTTTTTGTTATACAAAAGTCCTGCATAGGGGTTACTGCATATTTTGCAATGCCAAGATGCATATCATTCACATATAGAGGTTACACAGGTGTCACTGGGAGAACATATCCCTTCAAGAATTGTTCTAATTAGTGACTTGAGCTTTCATTTAATTACACTCTTTAATACACGTTTTGAAATTACAGAGGTGGGTGTAATTTAATTAGCAAAAAAAAAAAAAAAAAGACATATTTCTATTCCCTTAAAATATAGGTTACACTTAAGGCATGACAAGGATGGCACAGATTTTTCCTGGGAATCAGGACTGTACGCCTTCACCTTGAGGCATGATCGGACGCAGCCTTGGGCGTGAGAGTGAGAGCGTGACTGGGGGCTGACAGCTGCTCATTAGGGCCTGCCAGGGGTCTTAGCCCGGCTCCTGGCGGACAGGTGGCCACATGACTAATGAAACTCCTCACAATTAGCACTAATTGACACTCTTGTGGCCCGTCTCCAATGAGAGGTCAGGGACTGATTGAGCTTGGAGGCTGGACATCCCGGCCTGGCAGCAAGGGTTGAGGACAGGTCACTCTGCCACCACCACTGCCGTGTTGCCACGTGAGAGCACAAGATTCAGCGCTAATATTTTGACAGCTCTGGTGTTCACCAGGACCTCCTGCAGCCACTGACCTAACCTATCCTGGTTTTAGCTCTGCTGTAAATGCCTCAACCTGGCTTCTTTCCTACACCAGCTCCAGGAATTTACCCCATCCTTCCTGACCTCCACCCCCTCCCCACAGAGTTACTGGCTTTCTGGGGAACAGAAACAGGAGTCTGAGTTCACTACCATCTCCCACCTTTCATTTTTTTCATTTAGCAACATTTCCACATTAAAAATGTGCAGTAAACTGACCAGCTGCCACCCCTTGATGCTTAATCCTCTCTAATCTGGTCTGGGAACACTGAAATGTACAACTTTCGTTCATTATGCAGCTTCCAAAAATAATTGAATGTAGCAAGTAGAGAGGGCAGAAAGTGAGGAGAAAAGGAAACTAACCCCCCAGCTATTTATTTATCATTTGCTAATGGCTTGCATGGCATGCTCACACCACCGAGAGTGATGTTCACCTCCTTAGAGGGCACATAGGCTACTCAAGACATGGACTGAAAAATGCTCCCCATCCAACACAGGCCCTTTCCACGTGGGAAAGAGATAGCTCATGCCCCACAGACCTTGCAATCTAACAGCAAACAACATGGTCCTTAGGGACAGAATTAATTGGGAGTTTGGCTTTTATACTAGTTGGCTTGATTGACTTCATCTGAGGCCCCACAAATGCAGTAAGTCTTTCAGAGGGGCTCCCTATAAATTTATGGCTCACAAGGCAGGAAAAAAATCTCATGTAAATTATACCCTTTGAAAATGATCATGAGGTATCTAGATGGCCCAGGAGACTGGAGAGGAAGGCTCAGGTTTCATCTCTGGCTCATTTAGTATAGGTAAGTAGTAATAACTCATTGTTATTCTCCTAAAGTAATGCAAAAGCTTAGGAAAAACAAGTTGGTTTATCAGTCTGCTTATACCATGCCCCGTACCCAAACACATCGCTGTCTACAACCACACATCTACGAGGTTTTCCACATGAAAAGCAGCAGGTCTCAGGACTGACTGGCGTGCAGCCACAGAAATGGACTAGTTCTCTCCTTTCTTCACAGATTGCCTCTCCTCCTTTTGCTGAAAAGCCACAGTCACACCAACATAATTTTATTAAACAACAATTAGGAAACCCTGCCATACAGGGAGTGGTTGAAGGTGCATCTGACAGAGCCACTGGCATGTTGCTCCATGTTGCTGTACTCTGAGCCTGGGTTCACCTGAAGACCCACCATCTAAGTTCTGCCTTCAACAGCATCCATGGCTGCAGTCATGATTTCTAATGTAAACATCTAACATGGCCTTTTCTTATGGTGCTGACAGCTCTTTCCCCAGCATACAGCTCTTTTTCTTGACAGAAATACAAAGCCTTATCCTTCAGAGAAAGGACTTCTCTCAGGATCTGACTGTCTGACTTGTATAGAAAAGCTAAGACATCTATAGAAAGTGAAGTATTCAGTAAAACTCAAATATAAAAAATTATTTTCCAGTCAGCTGTATCCCACACAGGTCCTAGCTCTGAGAAACATTGAGTCTTTGCTTTTACTTGGCCTCAGCAAAATCTTAGAAAAAGCAATATAGAAATCTCTGGAGGTCAGGGTCCTCTCTCAGTCGTCTGCAAACCATCTAACAAAGTCATCATTTCTTTACAAAATGCAATATCAAGAGCATATTGTTTCACACATGCTGCTTATAATTTTCCACTTTGAAATAAGCAGCTACAAGCTCTTCTAGAGGGACATTTTATTTTGAACAAAGGCAATCAACTTGGAAAAAGCGACTGATTGCTATAGTGTTAGTTTGCATTTCATGTCACCTTGCTTTCAAGTTCTCATTAATTACATTACGTTAATTAATTAATCCTGGTAACACACCTGTTGTTAAGAATTACCCATACTTTATAGTTAGAGATACCATAAGATGGCTATTAAGAGGTTTGCTTAGTTTCTATACTAAAACTGGAAACTCTAGTCCGGTTTTATACTGGATCCAGATTATATCTGTATAAATATGTGCCTTCCCTCTACCCTTTCCCAACTTCTACAAATAGAGGCAGCATCAAAGGAGTCATGTTCTCCCTTCCCAGTATGCAGGAGATGGCTTGGTTCATTTATGGGGCTGTACATGTACAAGAAAATCATTGCAAAAAGGTAATAATTGAAAAACTTCTTCATTTGCACACCTTTTCTGTACATCCCAGCTAGGGCAGACCAAAGTGTCTCACCCTTGACTTCTACCTGGGGTTAAGGCAGAGGCAGCAAAGGCAGCTGAGCACCTGCTGGAGGATACACAGGGTGATGGGTATGGCTGGACTAGCCCTAGGGACAGGTGGAAAGGGCAACGGGTGGAGGTGGCTAATGGCCAAATCCTTACTAGGACTTTCCTTTCTGGGATGTGGAGAGTGGCACCAGTGCTGGTGGTGCAAGGAGTCTGATCGGGTTCCCCACTCCTCAGCTTCCATACTTGGGGTGGGCAGTGGTGCAGGAGAACCCAGATGGGCCAAAATACTGCCCTCTCCTCCTTCATCCATCCACCCAGCACTGCTCAGCTTTGCCCCTGCGAGCCCTGCCATGGGCTATAGCACTTTGTGCCAGGCGTGTTTCTACAAGAGTGTCATTTTGTTCCACAATGACACAGCCAAGTGTTGAGTTGATAAGGACACAGACCACCATGTCCCCATCTCTGCCTGATAAGATGTATTAGAGATTTCCTGGTAACTTCTTTTAGGGACAATGGTGCGCTGGGTAGACAGTGATGTCTAAAACCCCTTTGGGCTGTGTCCCACCTTAATCTCTAAGTCTGTGTCCTCAAAGAGGGGCCACACAGCCCTTCTTCACAAACCAACCAACCAGCCAACCAGCTCAGGAAAACTAAGAGTCCTTGCTGCTAGGCTGGGTGCTGAAGTGTGTCTTCACATCTCATGAACCTCAAGCATCCCAGTTTCCCCCCTTTCTGTATTTCTCCCTCCATCACCTTTTGTTGCACATGAGGAGGGACTTGGTCACCTGGGACATCCCTGTTGTCCAGGTGGCTCCTCAGAGGCAGGAGAGGTAAGGGGAGGCTACAACCAGCAGGCATGGGCTGGCCACCACGTCCCCTCATACCCCTTCCTCTCCAGCAGTATTTTAGCATCACTCTGATCCTGGCAACTGGGTACTTCCCAGAGAGTTAATTTGTGAAAAGAAATGGTATCGATTCAAGGGGTTAGCAGCAGTGATTCTGTCGTTCAGCTTCAGCTCCATGAAATAACACTTCATTTTTAGTGTCCAAACAATAAATAAAGATAAAATGAGCATTGGCTTAAACAGCATTTAGCAGGCATGAGTTCCCAAAGAATGGCATGAAACCAGTATCAGTTGATGCTTTTCCTTATGAGAATCAATAGGGAATGCTGAATGAGTTAAAAAAAGCAGAACATTAAAAAAAAATATTACTGTTAGAACAGGGGGCTCTCTGCATTGCTTGCGCTATGTATCCATGATCCTTTTGTGTCTCTTTTTATCCTACCCAGGAATGGAATTAGCTTTCAGTCTTTCCTTTTTTTTTTTTTTCCTAAAAAAAAAAATTGATCTTATTTAAATCAGCCCCTTAGCAGGTTGGCTGAATTCTTGAAAGCCTAACACAGCCTGCAGATGTCTGTCTGTGCAGCCACATGGCAGAACCAGGCTTTGGGGGTCCCCAGAGCATCACGCGGGACCAGGAACTTCTTGGTGCTGGTTCCAAAAATCCATATCCCTTTCCAGTTCATTACAAACGCCTATTGTTTGCCATATTTATCTGCCATCACTGCTGTTTGTTAGCAAATGGAAAAAGAAATGCCAGGACTAAATTTCAGCCTGCCCTTAGAATAGTGGAAAGGGGCTACAGGAATTGAATGACAGATGGTCTTTGAATGATATACAGAACCTCTGCCCCTGGGCCTGCTTTGGAGGAGCTGTTTTGGATTGTTGCTCAGAAGAGTGGGAGGTTGTTGTGTGATATGTGATTATTCCATAATAATTTTAATTATTTTGCCTGTTTTCAAACAATAGTCTCAGCCTTTTTTAATTTTTACACTCACTGAGTTGTGACACGAGCATTCTTTCCTCTGTGTTAGCAGGGATTAAAATCAAACCCTGTATCCCTTCCCTTTTTTTTTTTTTTCCAAATAATCCATGTTTAAATAAATTACCTCAGCCTGGAAAAGTGAGTTACAGGGCATTCTCCTGACGTGCGCGATGGAGAGAAAAGTGAAAGGCTGGGGAGCAGGGCTGGGGGGATGGGGAAGGCTTTATTGTGTTTTGCAGGATGAGATTGTCACCGTAACAAGTTTCAAGAAGAGGCTGCTCTTTAACTCCTCTTCCTCGGTGCAGAGAGCGCAGCTCTGGGAGCCTCATTTACATGCATATGGGTATCTGATTGGATCTGTTCAAAGGTACAGTAGGAGTCAGTCAGATTGCATATGATGTGCATATAAATGAAGTTCCCAAAGTGGGGTGTGATGCTTCAGGAGAGACAGGGAAAATATGCTGTCTCTGCTTCATCCAAAGTCCAATAGAAACTTGCGGATTATTTTTCTTTTAACCGGCTTGAGATAAGCAAGAGTGCAAGCCAAAAAAACCATATATATGTACGATATATATATATGTATGTATGTATGTATATATTTCTCCCCTCCCCATTTTCTGAATTTACATTTTAGACCAAATGCGGTACATCTCTGAAACACCATAAATTGCATTAACTCTGCATTATCAGAGCTCACGTTGTTTGGTTTACAGGCTGACTGCACACACATTGCTCTGCACAGGGCAGGGGTGCAGAGCTCAGTTCCTTTGCAGCAGACACACATCCCAGTCAGCATACCAGCATCACATGCGCCTCCATCCCTGCTCAGGCTAGCAGGGATCCAGGGAAAGCTAATGGTTTTGCTGGGTTTTGGTCTTTCTCCTCCCCAAGGAGAAATACACAGGAGACTGGGAGGCACCTGGATGAGGCCGTAAGGATGTGTGCTTCTCTGAGCCTAACTCCTATCCCAAGATGCTGCATTTGTGGGGCTGGGGTGATGATGGAAGCTGTAGACGGGGGGGGGATCCTGCATCTCATCCAAGGGGACACACTGTAATATCTGCAGTTTCATCTTCATCAAAACACAGACTATCTCTCCGCAGAGAGGTGCCTCACTCATCCCACAGTTAATGCCCAACTGAAATTCAGATTATTCTGTCCCACTAGTGATGAGAGTCTGACAAGTGTACTCTGCCTTCGTGGGATACCCACCAGCAGATGAAATCTGGCTGGTCCTCACAGGGCATTCTTGCACCACAGATGCCAAACCGAGTAAGCCTATATCTACCCATGGAAATAAAAATGCCCTGCATTCCTGTCTCCTCAATGTTACAGGGAGACCAGAAGAAATAGCTTAGACAGTGATGAGGATGTTCTGGCAAACATCAAGAGTCCCTTGAAGCTAGATGCCATGGTTTCAAAACCTTAAAGCTACAATGCACATCTCTAAGAGAAATGTTTCCAAAGCAATCTGAAGAACTCAACTTAAAAGATCTGTCTTTTTCTTTTCTTTTTTTCTTTTTTTTTTAACCTGTCAAGACTTGTCTTCTGGTCTGGGTTTTTCTCATAAAACATTAGATGATATCAAACACTTCAAGCCATCATTAAAAGGAATTTACTGTACAGCTTTAGGGATACTATCAGACATAAAAGGAGTCAAGCAGAACACTGAGCACAGGTGAATACAACAGAGAGACATTTCCAGTTCTGCAGCTTAAAAAATATTTGTTTCTGTAACTTTGGGCTACTTCCTATTTGTGGTTCAGAATCTAAAGAGCTTTGCTTTGCCTTAAAGCTGCATCTTGAACTCCTTTTGAAAGAACCTGTGATGAGCAGAGCAGGTATCAGGTCTTAATAACAAAGCCTAAATGCAGGTTTTTGTGGGGAAATACGAAGGAGGGTCATTGCCACAGGAGAGAGTTTGCAGGCAGGAGCCCATTTCAATTTTCATCAGTAACCCAGATGATAAAATGAAATCTTGTAAAACTCAATGATGACATGAAGATTGGTGGAGTGGTAAACAAGGAGAGAGGCTTAGTGTTACAGGCTGACAGGAATTGCCTGGATGGATGGTTGCAAGCCAGCAACATGCATTTTAAGATCATTGAATGCTGTGTAATTCAGGTAATATATGAGGGACTGGACAACAAGCTCTGCCTGGGACCATGTGGCCTCAGAAAAGGATTTAGAGACACCGAAGACAAGTGCCTCTACAGAAGCTCTCATCGCAGTGGTACTGCAGAAGAGAGAAGTGTGGTCTTTGGATATGTAAGGGGGATATCTTGTAGAAATCACAAACTGTCCTGCCTCCACAGTCCTAGATACTAATGTCCCTCTCTGGAGAAGACCCTGAAGGGATCCGTGTGCATACAAATGAGATACAAACCAGCTTCTGTGACACCAGCACAACAGAAACGATGAGCGAGAAGCTAAGGCCTAGTGCCAGGAGCCCAAGCCTGCGCTCTAGTTGTCAGGAGCCTTTTTGAAGATAAGGAAGCGTTAGGGTGTCCCATGCACAGGGGATTTGTGCTGTGTGAAGGAGTCTTTTACCACCTGAAAAGTGTCCCTCAATCTGACTTGTGGCACTAGCGATTAAAAAGTTACAGTGGCTGATCCCTGTTTACACCCTGTTTACAGTGAGCCTGGAGATCTCAGTAGTGAACCACTCACTTGCTAAAACCCTCCATTAGTTTCCTGATAATAATCTGATGTCATAGGCAAAGAAGTACTGGGCAGAGGGCCTCATTCTTAAGTTTGTCTGAAGACAGGTTGTTGTCTCATATCTTTCCATGCTCCAATCAGGTCATTTATACCTCCTGAAATTCCTTTCACTCTGAATTACTCCATGATTCCACCCTGATACCTCATAAAAAGTGAAGATAAGTCACAGATCGTGCCTCCACACCTTGCAGGGCTTTGCTGTCCATCACGCTTGCAAGATCTTGAACTTTCCAGCTGGATAGCAACTCTTACCTCTGAAATACTGTGATTGCCTCCGTGATACACAGAATAGCATGTAAAGAAAATATTATTTCGGCCAGCTGGGGTTATTTTATAAACACTTTTAGAAGACAAAAAAGTACCTCTGGGAAATAACTGTCGTTCTTCATTCATTATTTAAACCTTCAGAAAAAGCTTTGCAAATAGCTGTGTACAGTGCTCTTTATAAAAAAAAAAAAAAAAAAGTTAAACCATAAGATACATATATGATATGCATTATGTCACTTCCCTGAATTGGCCCAATATAAGGGAGACTATAAGGTGAGAATATAAGTGGTTGCTTAGGTCAAAATTCATATTAAAGTTTGGGATAGTTAAATACAGGTCTAGCTGCCCACATTAATAATAACAACAACAATTATTAAGTTTACTTAGGAGGTTTTTCCCAATCCATCATATCTAGGGCTTAGATTTCAGTGATGTATAATGCTAATCTACATTGTTTAAATGCCTGCTGCCCATCAAAATATAATCCATCTGGAACTATGAGAAAAACAAGAATCAGTATCCAGTGGTGTTATTAATTATCTTTCACGGATTAAATGCTTTGATTTCACCAAGTTATCGCCCTATAACACCACTGCTCAGTAACTTTGTAGTACCTTTCCTTGCCCAAACAAGCTAAATCACATCATTTTTGCATATTGCTGCTAACATAGTTCAGGGCACCGTCTACATAATGTGGTTCCTGGGAGCTGGTGACTGAGAAAGCGCAAAATGTGTGTCCTGAGGGTTTCCACTGAAGGACTTAAATGTAATAGAAAGTCAGAGGTCCTGAGAGGTCTCCTGGTAAGAATCATTTGCCATGCCTTTGAGCAGAGCCCTAAACTGCAAAAGCAGCAGAATATTGGGATTTTTTTGTGTGTTTAAGAAGCCAAATCCTCTTGAAGTTACTCAGGTCTGATTTTGAAACAATTTATGCAGGATACCGTAATTGCAGATTTAACTTCTTACTGGCAATAGTTTTATTAAACTTCACTGACAGTTCACTGAGAAACCCCAGAAAAAACAGTGTTACTCAGTGTAAGAGTCAGTCTGAAGATTTGCCTGACCATCACCATCAGGAACTTGGAGAACTGAGGCCCTGACAGAAGGAACACATGGACAATGACTTGCAGAGATGCCCGAGGAGAAGCATTGTGTTGCACTGGTTTCTCTGATGCGGGGGGCTGCTGCTTTATAATGACTGCTGTATGGACTTCGCCTGCTGCTTCAGCCAAACCAGCCCTCACCTCCTAAAATGGATTGTTATGAGGGTCTCTTTGACCCAGGGACCATATCTGCTGTCCGGAAGATGTGTTCTCACCTGCAGCCTCAGTCACACCTGTCCCCCACCTGCTTCCCCAGACAATGGCCAACAAAAAGGAGAATGCCCAGAAGCTCACCAAGGGTCCTGATGTCACCTAATGGACCACAGAAAGACCCCTGAATGCTGGACACGTAAGCGCTAGCAAAAGAAGCGTGGATCTTTCAAGCCTGCGCAGTTTAAGATATAACTGCTATAAAAAGCTGTATTTTCCTAAGTATTCACAAACACACACATATGCACACACAGAGATGGAAAAAATTATATAAACAGCCTAATTTAGTATAGCATACGTGCTCTTCCTTCACGACACTGTGCCCAGTCTGTATTTTTAAAAATAAGCTTATTAATCATTATGAACTTTAAAATGAGAAAAGCTCTTCAGCCATTCCAGGAAGCTACAAAATAAATTGAAATAGTTGTTCAATGCTTGCTAAGTGCAGTATATATCCAGTTAATCAATGCAAGAATACAAAGGATATGATTAAAATG
The DNA here is from genome assembly GCF_036013475.1 of Columba livia. Classification (NCBI taxonomy): domain Eukaryota; kingdom Metazoa; phylum Chordata; class Aves; order Columbiformes; family Columbidae; genus Columba; species Columba livia. Next base: position 43,151,805 of record NC_088604.1, read on the forward strand.
CAGTTTTTGTTATTAAAAGGTACAAAAAGCTAACTCTCCATACCTATGACTCACCTCCACTAGAAGCAGAAACAGTCAGAAAATTTATGGCTGAGGAAAAGGTTGTTTTGACTGCAAATAACTGCAGGTGAAATCATAGCCAGTTCAGTGAAATGTTCTTTAAAAAAAAAATTATGTAAGAATGCAATCTGGAATATAAAAAATTTGTGTTTATTTGAATTTCATTTAAATGCAAATATTTACTTACTGTAGTACATATTTACATGGTCAGAGCACGAATGCATATTTTAATTATTATATTATCTTAATGGCAAATTGACATTTTAAAATGTCACATAAAAACACAAATCAAAGAGGCTAGCTTAATACAATAAATATGATGTGTGACTGAGAACAGGTACTTTCAATTTTCTTCTGTTAGCCCAGAAATCCTTAATTAAGCTATTTTGAGGATTAATAAAACAGTTTCAAATGGATTTATTAAAATACACACACAGAAGAGAGTTTGATCTAGCAAAAGGAGTTTCAATCCCAGCTAGGTAACAAAAACTGGTGATTTCTGTTGAAACTTTATAACTTCATTCAGTTCATGGTTTAGTATGCTACTAATTTAAGTAAAGCAAAGAATACAAAATTTTTAAAAAAAAAAGTTAAATTGAGGAATTTAATTTTCAGACTGAAAGTGCAAAAAATTTGCAAAGAACACTTGAGGTAATTCTTGTTTCATGGGAAAACTAAGGATGTTTTACATTATTACAAAGAAAGCAAAGCAGTGATGGTTTACTACTCTAAGAATATTGATGTATCATGATGTATCATATTGCAAATACAAGAAAACCATCCCAGTAGGAATCAAACCTACATCTCCGTGACTTCTCATCTGATCTCCAAAGGACACCCAGACCACTTGAATACCTTCCATTTATGCTCACGGGGTGGTAAAACTGTCCTTTTTCTTCTTCATATGAAACAAAGCTCACCCTGAAATTTTTCCTCCAAAGGTCATGTTCGTGGTGATGGTTCCTGCTGCCCCTCCATAGTCCCTCCTCTCTCCTGAAGACACGATACCTAACACTGGTCTCCAGTGCCGAGCACCACACTATTTGAATATCTGCATACTAACATCTATAACATAGCTTTAGTTATTCTTAAGTAATGCTGTGAATGTACATTCATCATTACACTTCCAACTCTTCTGTGGCCAAACTGCTCCCTAGACAGTTATTCCTTTTCTTGCATATCTGCAGTCTGTTCTGCTACCAAAGTGTAGGAGCTTGCATTTAGCAAAATCTACCCCATTTTTTCAGATAAATTCCTCAAATTTTCAATATAGTTCTGAATTCTAGCCCTGCCCACCATTGCAATTCAAGTGTTTCCCAGTTTGGTATTTCTTTAAATCTGTCTGAGTGCCCACACCACAGAGGAGGGGCACCTCAGTGCAGCCTTACAGTCTGGCAATGAAGGGTTCCCTGCTATCCTTTGGCCATTTTTCCAGCAAACCATCCACCCAGATGACTATAGGTCATGTTTTAAGAATTTGTTCATGAGACCTGACATCTAGGAATTGCAATCTGTCTTGCATATCATTCTTCCTTCATCCATAAGGTCTGTTGCCCATAAATTAGTGACCTTGGCTTGATGTATTTTATTGTTGATGGGGCCATTACTGGCTGTTGAGCTTTTTTTTTTTGTCCTTATCCAGGTGGTTACAAAATGCTGATCCATTGGCATGTACGTCCAAGAACTGAGTTAAAATGAGTCTAATTCCTGGCATCCCCCTCATTTGCCATCACCCACTCTTACAAAGCTGCACACCCCTTCCCAAAACCCTGTTAATTCTCCAGCTCCTTCAGGCAGCTCCCAAGCTATCCAAATTCAGCCCTGGTACGTCCAGCTGATTTGAAATGTCTCAATTTTCATACATATTTCTCTCTTATTCTAGTCAGAGTCCTTAGGCATTATTTGCTAGCATTAATTGTTTTAGCTGTCTCATTTAATCCTTCAGGAAATACAAGGAAATACTGAAAACTTTACCCTTCTTAGCTTCCTCTTTGTTAGATTTTCCTCTCCATTGAAGACTGGACTGATGCTTTTTCTGGTCTTTTTCTTATCAGTAGTACATTTTCAGAATCTTGTATATTTTATAATTAACTTTGCTTGCTGCACTTCCACTTAACTCAGTAAACACCTTGTAAAAATCATTTTCATTTTAAGAGGAACACACAAAAGAAAAATGCAATTGCTCTCCATAACATAATCAAATAGAGGTTTTTCAAAGTTACTATGTCATTTAAATATCCTGGATCAGCAGTGACGTGGTGAATGCCAATGAATTACCACTTTCATATTATACCAGTATCATTCTGCCAGTAAATTTCTCCGTGTAGAAAAGTCCTTAGCGGTATTCCCCAGTGTTCTCCCATTGTGAGTGACATTTCATAGAGCTGAGAAGAATAACATTGAAATGACCCTAAACCGTGATGAAGCGTGGCAAAATTGTGGAAATGCAGAGGCTTTGAATACAAATGGTTTTAGATTTTAAATACATCTTCCTTTTAATAATCTAGTGGAATTGGGGAGCTATTAAATACAGCAGACCAAACAAAAAGAAGCCAGGAACTGTTGTGCAAAAAAATTATTCCGGTCAAAGTGAGACCAACAGGCTAACAAATCTCACTGCAAAATACCTACGAGGTTACACCTATTTTTACACATAGATCCTAGTGTTACTATTCCATGTGATGATAAATGCTGACCACGCATATTTTTTTCTGGGAATTGGTCGTTAATAATTAACATAATAATATCTGGCTCTAAATAACAGGTAGTTTCTCCATTTTTGCCAGCCTGTCACCCTCCTAGATGATTTCTGTGTTACCCATGACAAGCAGTGGCACTGTGGATGTCAAACTGTGCCTGGCAGCTTCATCAGGGAAGAACAACCCCAGTCACCTGGCTTTTCCTCTTCCAACAGTCATTGCAGAAAACCAGGAAACTTTGCTGAGAAGGCAGCAAGTCCAGCTGAGGGTATCTTGGCATCAGGAGTCCTACAGAAGTTGCACTGAGATAGATTGAATTACCTCCTATGTGTCAGTCATATTCCGGATTACAGCAAAACTTCCCCCTTGCAACAAAGTGGCCAAACTGTCACCCTCTATTCAATAAGTTCTGAGCAAATGATACATATCTAGAGAAAGGAAGATCTTGATAATAAATTAATTGTGCATCAAAGGACATCACATCTTGAGAGTTGGCTCACAGGCAAAACTTTTCAGTGCAAGTGTTTCTCCACAGAAACCTGGAAACTTATCAGGGTAGGTGATAAACAAATAGTAATAAGCGGGGCCATGTCCCATTGGGTTTTGAATACCTCCAAGGACGGAAACTCCACAACTTCTCTGGGCAGCCTGTGCCAGGATTCAGTCATCCTCATGGTAAAAAAGTGTTTCCTGATGTTCAGAGGGACCCTCCTCTGTTTCAGTTTGTGCTTCTTGTCCTGCCATGGGGCACCACTGAAAAGAGACAGGCTTCTTCACACCCTTCCTTCTTAACATCCTCCCTCTTATTCAGGCTGAACCATCCCAGCTGTAATTCCTGTGTATAGAAAGCTCACCAACTTTAAACCCCAGGCTTAAAAATAGACGGGCATGGGGCCTCTCCAAGATGCCTTTGAGCTACATCAGCAGACCACTGCCATGGGCTTTGCAGTAGTTGTTGGGGGTTTAAATGGAAGGCTTGTAGGTAAAACACCTTCTATCCGGTGCAGTTTAGAAGTAGTAAAATTCCATTTGTTTAGAAGGTTTGTGACTGTGTTTAATCATGTTCCTTTGTTGCTCTTTGATAATGCTTGCTTTGTTCTCACATCTTTTTTTGCATGGTTTTAAAATGAGTGTTGGGAGATATTTCTTGGGGAAAAAAAATTATATATATATATATATATTAGCAAAAGAGAGTTTCATACAACTGTAATTCCATTTAGATCACTGTCAGTGACAGGCAGAATTTACTTAAAGATATTTTCTGTGCTTTACGGTTACTCATTCATGCAAATAAAGATAGCCCTTGAAGCCAAGTCACCTTGCCCTCTCAATCATCCACCTTGCCCTCCAGAGCTCTGGGGGGAATGCTAAATTAAAATCTGTCTGCTCTGGCAGAGGTGGGTTTTTTGATATAAAGCCAGAATAATTATTCAGACATATGTTTACAGCTGCAAGGTTGTATTTTGCTGAAGATTTTTTAAAGTGAAAATGTAACTTGGTTGCTAAAGGGTTTTCTGTTAATCGCTGCAGAGGTATGAAAGACAGGGAAATTTGTGAGTTTACCCTCTTTCATCTCACTCCTTGCAACTTTTTTTTGTCCAGCTCATCTTTTTTTCTTTGGAGGGTTGAAAACATTTCCAAGTCATACCATTTAAGGAGTTTCATGATAATTTTGTGTGTAGAAACAAAGTTACAGTTTTCCCCCTTTTTTGGCTCTCTCTGATGGTAACAAACACTGGTGAGACTGAAGTAAAAGGCTAAGGAAAGGTTATGTTAGTCATGTTAAGAGTTCAATGCAGAGCTTCAAACAATATTTAAAGTTGTTTTGCAGCACTGAAAATTAGCTTAAAGGATGACAAATCCAAATTCAGAAATGCGTAGCTGGGATTTACAAACTCTCCAGTAATGAAAAGAGATCAAGTCTTCAAATTTTTCAACTGTGGTGATCCTTGAAGCAACAAGAACAGGAGAAACGGAAGGGGAAAATTCTCAAAAGGAGGAAGAGTCTGTCTTTGATGTTTTAATGGCACTCATGTTGCATAACCCTTGCAGGAACAGGTGATATAATACAAAATAAAACTTCCTCAAATGCAGCAGGGTGTCACTTCGGGTATTAAACTCTTGAGTAGTGATGCATCTAAAGCAATTGTCATAGAGCTAATTTAATCAGAGACCTGAAATACCTCTAGATGTTCCTCCCCGCTTTTTACTTAACCCACTTTTTATCTAAGCTTGTGCTTTCAAACAGTGCCTGTTGTGAGCCAGGTCTGGCTAGTCTGACAGACTGTTGCCACCTCAACAGCTGGAACATACGCAGTGAATGAGGTCCGCAGTGCATCTTGATTTTTGTCTCTCTCTTTCATTAGTGCGTTGCCTAGCTGCTCTCAGAAGAAAATCAATTACAGTAAGATCAGCGGTTTTCAGCTGCCTTGAGCTAGGAAGTCCTGGGAAGCACTGCCTCATGAAGCTGCAAAGCCAGGAAGATGGTGATGTCTGAGCAAGTGGAAATTGGGAACACTGGGAAAAGCCTCAAGTCGCAGTAAACATCCAGAAAATTTGTCTCATAGTAAAAGACTCCAGAATCTTAGTAATATTATTTAAACAAAAGAAAAAAGCTTAAGAAGTGATTGACTATTGTAAGCAGGCACCTTTGTGGGGAAACAATCTGCGATGCTTCATGGCTTTTTGATTCAACAGAAAAAGATATCCAGGAGTAAGAAGCTGAAGCCAGAGAAAAAATTAGAAACAGATTTTTTTAAAGGAGATTTATTAACACTTAAAGAATCATGGGGTGAAGTTTTGTGGATCCCTCAAAGCTCACATTTCAGGGCCCTATAGGTTTCTAAAGATGTAGAAGCTGCCTGAGCACAACCACATGAGGGGATCCTGGTCTCTGTCCTGAGGGACGTCACAGGAGATGGTCACACTGAGGTTCCTGTGGCCCTGCAATCCTGTGGAAACACTCAGAGACATCAAGAAAATAGTTTCAAGTTATGACTCTTTCATGGTCTATTTGGTGATAGTCTTTTACCTTGATCTCAAAGTGCAAAATTAGGGCAACCAAAATGCCAAGGGGTTATAATTCAATCAAGCAGTGTTACTTTATTAATTTGCCCATAAAGCGACACGTGATAGAGAGAGAGAGTAAGAAAAAGAAAAGGGAAAAGAAACGGGGAAAAAGTAAAGGTAAAGATAAGACATGAGGTTTCTTTTATCACCAGTCGAGTTCCAGAAGTGTCCCTCTGGTCTCCGGTCCCACAGAGTCCAAACGGTCCTCTGTCAAGGTTTGGGATCCTCTGGCAGGAATCTTCAAAGTGACCATTCTGGAGTCATCTCTTATGCTTCTTCACCCTCCTCGCTTCCATTGTTTGAGGCCAATCTCCGCCTTGATTTTGCAACCCAGGCTTAAACTGCGCAGGCTCGAAAGAGTCACGCTTTCTTTTGCCAGCGCTTACATGTCCAGCATTCAGGGGTCTTTCTCTGGTCCATTGGGTGTCCTCAGGAGCCTTGGCGAGCTTCTGGGCATGCTCCTTTTCGTTGGCCATTGTTTGGGGGAACAGGTGGGGAACAGGTGTGACTGAGGCTGCAGGTGAGAACACATCTTCTGGACAGCAGATATTGTCCCTGGGTTGAAGAGACCCTCATAACAATCCGTTTTAGAAGGCCAAGGCTGGTTTGGCTGAAGCAGCAGGTGAAGTCCACACAGCAGTCATTGTAAGCAGCAGGTCCCCCGAATTGGAGAAACCAGTACAACACAATGCTTCTCCTCAGGCCTCTTTCCAAGTCATTGTCCATGCGTTCCTTTTGTCAGGCCCTCAGTTCTCTAAGTTCCTGATGGTGATCGTCAGGCAAATACTGCTCCATCTTTGGACCAACTCTCACAGACTCTTACAGGCAGAGAGAAATTACCTGGAGCACCCAAACCACTACTTGTGACCCAGAATCACTTCTGATAAAATCTTTTAAATTAGGCCACACCTCAATGGATAGAGAATGGGCCAAAGGAGGAAAAAAATATTGCCATTAATTCAAAAAAGGTTGGTTTGTTTGTTTTCTTCATCTGTCTGTCTCATACTAGGTTATACACCATGTTGCTGAAGTCTTTAGTGTAATCTAATAATCCATAGAGTTTGGGAACAAATTTATGTACACAAAGAAACTTTCTCACTTACAATCTCTAATCCTGGATAATGACATTACAGTTTTGAGACACTGTAACTGAGCCCATTCCAAGACCTATCAGCTTTCATTAACACAGCCATTCATCCCTGCTTTAATCTTTCTTCTTAAACTAATCAAACTATGAATCAAAGAAAATGTCTGTGTCCATATGGCTCAAGTTTTACCTAAGTCTGATATTTAGCTCAGGGTCTGATTCACAAAAACATCAACCTGCCAATCTAGATTTGTACATTAATTTCCAGGTGAGACACCTTTCTTGAAAAGATCATACTTCAACTGGAATTTAACACTGAGTATAGAAAAAAAGCACAATGACATTCAGTTCAGGGGCTTAATGAATCAAACCAGAATGATTCAGGCCTTATTAGCCCCAGTTATGTGTCATTTCATCTTATACAATCATTTTCCCCGCCTATTTAATTTAAGAATAATCTTTTGTCATGGTTATTTTTTAACACTTAGGAATCAGGTGGACTGCCACTGAAACCACTTTCTAATACAATTTATTCTTCTTTAATGAATTGTCAAGATGCTTTCTAGTCTTTCTGAAAGCAGCTCATAAAAGGCACTCCTTTTTTTTTTTTTAAGAGTAGGTTTCTGCCCTTCATGGATCTTGCAGAGGATTTTGCTTCATGTTTAACTGAACACCAGGTGTGTTAGATGGAGAATTTCCAACCTGTGGGTCGACTACTGAGCTGGGAAGTAGCAGTTTCTTCTCCTTGGCCTTCTGTCTTTAAGATTTCTAAACCTGGGGTTGAGCTGACCAGCATTCGCCAACAGCAGAATTTTTGAATGCCAGCAAAGACTCATCTGCTCTCTGATGCTTTCAGGGTGTCTAAACTACCAAACATTCTGTTTCATTTGCATTATATTGTGAAAAGACAAGAAGTTATCTGTAGCCATGCAGACAGATAAACGCCACCACCAGCCCACCTGCATTTCAGGTCAGTGCTGCATTCCTGTAACCAAGCGGTACTGTTGTTAAGCAAAGAAAGATCTCTCTTTTTAGAAAAGTTATTTACAACACATACAAATACTTAAAGTTTAGTTCTGTTGCATACATCCAGGTAACACTCATTTACAGAGAGTCCTCTGAACTCATAAATACAACTCCTTGTGAGCTTGTGTTGCTGGAAATAATGGCGAAGGTGGAGGAATAGGAGAGTATAGTTACACCAGGTTGCAGAGAGAATACCAAATTCTTGCCTCCCTTTGTGACCCACTCTGGGAATCAGCCTTTGAAGTGGTGTTTGCTGTCAATATGAGTGGCTAACAGCCAGATTCAACTCCTTTCCTCACTAAGAGTAACTCCTTACTCCCTGAGAGTAACTCCTTATTCCCTGAGTAACCTTGCTGATGGAGAGGTAAGAAAGTGTGGGAAATCTTTGGCTGTTCAGCAACCTAAGCAGCTTGTGAGTTCCCATGGTTCAAATAACTAAGCAAGGTCACTAGTCCGTCGCAATCATTGCATGCATACATGAGGTGATATACATGCCTATTTACCTGCCTATATAGTATACATACATATTGGTGGCACTTACATTCATCAAATCCCACTGATTGGGTCGGATGATAAATAACAAACAAGAATTTTTGGAAATGGCTACCAAAAATATCCTGCACCAGCAGTGAGAACAAGAAAACAAAAAGGCAGAACAAGTCATTATCTGCTGCAAAAGGTCTCTCTTCCTCGGTCTGAAGTTCTCATAAAATGCATCAAGACCACTCTATGTAGATCTACAGCTGTATCTACATCTAGTGAATGGACCCTCATGTCCTCCACAAACCCCTAACTGCAACACAAACCTCTCCATTGGATCCTGACAGCCATTTGGTTCCAACCCAAGGCTGAGTCCCTCTAATGCAATGGGACTTATCTCCTTTCCAAAGGCCTCATGCCCAGGATTTCTGTTGCTATCCTTCCATTCCATCCCACAGTGTCCTGCCACTGAGGTCCACAGAAGACAAGAAAAGCTGGAAAGTTAAGAGGGGCCACGTAGACAGCAGAGGTATGACCACGAGGAGGCATGGACTGATGCAGGTGGCATTTATTTCACAGCTGTGTGTTGGAAAGGCTGATTTTGGAGTAATTTGAAGTGTAAAGTTACTTTTCTGTCTTCTGGCACACTGCCGCCTGCTAGCAGGAAAGTTTTCATAGGTATCTGGAGAGAAAGACTCGTGATTTTTGCTGTCTCCCTTAGTACCACTAGAGGCTTTATGCTCCCTGTGAGCAGGTAATATTAATGCTTCCACCTCCCTCCACTGCAACTGGCATTGCAGTGCTTGATAGACTTATAAAACCATGGGTGGCTCAAGTTAACATCCTCCCTAGGGAGTGTAGGACTTGCTTGTAACAGGTGTTATTTATCGTAGCTTTTGAAGTTCTGGAAATTGCGCAGCAGTTAAGGGAAAGAGAAGAAATATGGACAAGATGTGCTCCAATAGTTTTAGGAGTGGAGGGAAGGGAAAGATATTGAAACCAGTGTCATGCAGATAAGACCAAAGCATTTACATTTCAACATTTGAAGCTTCAGATTAGCTGGTTACAGTCAATTTTTTCAGTCTTAGAAGCTAGGTAATGTGCTTTAAATGTGGACACGGTGCAATTAATTCGGAAGCCAAAACAATGTAGTTGTTAGACATCTGAAATCAGGTGAATGTGAGTGCCCAGTACTTAGACTCTAGCAGGCTCCTACCTTAAATCAATTTGCAAAGAGGCCTCAGGTGAACCCCATGGTCCTCAGAAGAGAATAAGCAGGACCTAGATCTGAACTTTAAAGGTACATACACAATCCGGTACTGCAAATGAATTCAACAGAAAACAAGTATTAAATACAGAATTTTCTCTTATCAAGTGATACTGTTGTAGTTCCTCTACAATAGAGTTGTAGCAGTCCTTGCAAAGGAAATTTGTTTCCTATAGCAGACAAAACAAAAAATTTATGTTTTGCATTGATGAAGTCTAGCTGAAGAAAAGCATAACTAGTAGACCACAAGTATATGGATAAATGAAACAAGACATATTTTGAAAAGGAAATTGTCGTAACAACATAAGAAAATACAGATGGGCATTATAGTTGCCTCCAGTGACCAGGAGCAAATGGAAATTGCAAAATATCTCTTCATTGTTTGATCAAAATCCTTTTTGGCAGAGACTAGAGATGTGCTCTCCATACCAAAGGATTGCCCAGCCTACATGTTTCCCAAAGCCCATTCATGATGATGAATCCTCAGTCAGCTTGCATTATTCAAGTCCCAGTATGCACCAGGCACTGAGAACATGCCTTGTCTGGGTGGGACAGAAAGGGCCTTGCAACTACATGGTGGCATTAAACCTCTCACCACGGCTCCCTGAGATGGAGAAGGATTTTACGATGATCCCTTGGAGACAGACATCATTCAGGGAAGGTACAAAACTCCTCAGAGACAAAGTCATCCTGGATTCCTGTCCTCCACTTAGACTTGGGTAGGTCAACAAGCATTAAGCTTTTGGGCTCTGTTTATGTGCAATCAGATGGAAGAATGGCAAGAAAAATAAAGGGACTGCAGCCAAGCATTTTAACAACTAACACTGTTAGTACAAAACCCTGCCATTTAAAACATTCAGTTGAAAGTCTATGTTAGGTTTCTGAATGACTCTTTAATTTTTCTTAATGAATCCTTTCTTCTGTTCAAGATTGTGGAGGAACAACAGTGCCTGGAGTATGTTGGTATGCACAGAGTCTCTTGTAACTTCTGCTTCTCCTCCAGCTCCATTCCTTAGCAAGTCTTAGACAGGAAAAGTTTCTTCAACTTTTTCAGCATTTCTCTTACAGCACCTGACCAAGCCATCCTGATCACAGAGAAAGAAAGTGAGTGTTCATCATCTGCCTCATCTCCTTTCCTCTCTCTGCATGGTAGAACCAGCCTGGATAATACTGGAAGCCACCAGTCTAGTGTGCATTGGTCTGATACGAACCTTTACTGATCATGTTTATCCAGCACCTACTCAGTTCAATCTGCATACTGAGCCACTTGAAAGCTGTGAGGCAGAAAGTGAATTTCAAAAATGTGATTTTCCTTTCAGATAAATGCGTTTTACTCAGAGCAAGCTGAATTCTAACTTCTCTCCCAGATTCTGCATTTTAAAATTGCTCTTGAAAGTTGAGCAGCTAAGCATCCAAATCTATGGCAAAAGTTCTAGCATCAGTCTGTAAGGCAGGAACTATCATCTATCCATGCCCTGTGCTTTCTGTTTCAGCATTTGGGTAGTCTTGAATTCTTTTTTATGTGTTACTGTTTTAGTCAGGACAGTTTTGGATGCCTTCAAATACCCAGTGGACTGCTCATCAATTAATATAGTGGTAGATCGATCCCTAAAAATATCACAATTGGGTAACTGAAGTTACTTGTGGTTACTCAGCTGGACCTCTTTAATTTATGTTAGTTACATCAATAGTTAAACTGATGACTGGGAGATGCCTGCCCAGCTGTCACTGCCCAAAGCTGCTACTATGGCTTTCTATCCTGAAATGGCTACTGCCATTTTGTCTGTGAGGCTGCCTGGGACTATACGGGGCTTCCTTCAATATCGTAACTGGGGTCTGTAGCAAGATAAGACTTGTTTTTCCTGTGCTTTCTGTGGTGGGAGAAAAAGTTACTTCTATCAAATAGCATGGAGAGACCAAATGGTGTCAAGGAACTGAAGAAGAACCAAAAGTTAGGGAGGAAAATAGGGCTAGAGGTATTGCCATGCTGCAGTGTGCCAAGACCAGGACAGGAAAATGAACAGAAATGAAATCTGTGACAAAGACAGCAAGGAGCTGTGGATCAGAAACTAGCAGAGTGGTGGGGAAAAGATGTGTCAACAGTAACTGCGCATTACATTATAGGTATATGCTTAAACATAAACACGAGGCATTTGGGAAAATAAAGCACGGGTCCTGTGGATTTCAAACTGACCACCTGAAAGTAGATCACCTGCAGCTCCTCCTTGCCTCTGCTCCTCATCTGTAAGACAGCAACCAGCACTAGCACCATCACCACCCTCACTGGAGAGCCACAAAAACAAAACAAGGTTTCTGAAGCACTGTGAAACCATATTGGTGGACAATACAGCAAAACCGCAAGAAAATTAACAACTTCTGCCTGCAGAGCCCAGTTTGAATAGTACACAGAGACCACACACAGAATAAGTCAAAGACAAAGCACTGAATAGTTGCCTGTTAAGTAAGTATTGCCCCTTCCATGTACAGAATAAGGCCACAGCACCGTGGGAAAAATATTATGCAACACTATGACTAAAGCTTGTTATGAAGAGGGTAAATTAAGGACTGCATAGAAAAGTTAAACACTATTGATACATCTCTTCTGAGGGCTTGTCCACATAATAATTTCCTTTGAAAGAATCTTTTAGTGTAACAGATATAAGAGAGGGAAACAAAATTATTCACAGCCACATGAAGGTCCAGAGAGAAATGAAATACTTGTTTTGTGCTTTCGGGTAGACTTTCAAATGGGTGACCTGTGATTCCAGACCCTTTCTGTGAACTTTCCTAAAGAAAAAAAAAAATCTGTAAATTTCTAGAAGCCGAAACAATCGATTTGCTAAATTGAAGTTTCTTCCATTTTCTTTTTTATACATCCCCAGAACCAACAGTAAGTAAATGTCTTTTTCTGGGAGTGCATGCATAAGAAGTACATACAGCTGTTTGAGGACTTTTTTTTTGATTCGTCAGATTCGTATCTCAAGAGCTTGTCTGAGAATTGCTACGTGGCTTCAGGTTTGTAATTATATTAACTCAGAACCTAAGGCATCCCAGCAAACCCTCCCAGAAGAGAAAGCCCAAAACGTTTGGGATCTGTGTCTGTATCTCTGCACCCAGGAATCTCTCTATATATCCCTACATAAAAGCACATATGTATGCACTATACACGTCCTTATATTTTTATTTCTGTTTACGTGTATACATACATATATACATATATATGTGGATATAACAAGTGATACACCAAAGAGACAGAGAATAAAATATTGATCCCCCCCTGTGCAATGCGGACCGAGCCTTGGTGTCAAGGGGGGAAGCACCAGGGAAAGGGAAGCCCCTTGTGCCCTGGTGTGGCCGCAGCCTCGTCCCATCCCACCCCCATTGGAGGGTGCTTTGGCCACCACTGGCGCTCCTAGGGGAGCCAGCAGGGCTGGCACTGGTGGGAGCAGCGGGATGGGAGCAGGACCGGACTGGGATGGGGACCAGGGAGGCTGTGACACGTTCATTGCCAGCAGGGTCCCCAGCGATGCCGCAGGTATCCCCTGCTGCAGCTCAGCCTTCCCAGGGAAGGAGGGGCTGGGGGAGAGGAGGAGAGGCTTGCTTCCCCCGATTAAATTTTATACATCCCTCTACTGTTTCTCAGGTTGCTTTCAAACTCACAAAATCCAAGAAATATATTCACAGATGTTCCCTTGTTTATTTGTTGACTCTGTGTAATTTGTTTGCCCTAATTTGTTTTTGTCTATCATGGGACTTCCCTTTTTAATTTCCCTTTCTCTGTTTACCACTCTTTGTGGAGCAGCGGTCTGTTAAGCTGTGAGAGGCACATGCCAAATTAAAAAAAAAAAAGGGGGAATAAAAAAAAAAAGGCACCGCAGATTGTTTTAAGCATTGGCTGCCCCTTTGGGCCTGAAGGCCTTGCTTGCAGCCTGCACCTGCTCCTCCTCTTGAGACACAGGGCTCCTGATCTTTATCCCCTGCCTTTAAGCTGCCTGATTCCTATTATCCAAAGTCAAACAGCGTTCTCTACATTCACGCCTCCAGCACTTGGCATGAAATTAATAAGCCTGGCTGATACATTTCCCTGGAAGCCTGCCACTCTTTAACAGTGGTGTTAGATTAAAAATTTTGGCATGGTTAATGAACAGGGAAAAGCTGAAGCCAAAAGTTTCATGCAGCAATGCAAAGATTTGGGGGTTATGAAAAGAATACCAACTTTGTTCGCATTTTCTGAATGCCGTCCTAATTACAGGGTTAGATAACAGACACAACAAAATAGTCATGGCTAGAAGAAAGGATGTGTTCTCATCCTTCCCTCGCATTCGATTTTTATCTGTAGCCTTTTCAATCACATCCCATTCTGCTGTATTGTGTAACCTGAAAAACAGCGGCACTCAGTTGGGTTCAAAACCCTGCAGTTCACACAAGTAGCAACAAAAGCGGGACCCAAACCCAGATACTGCCCTGTCCCCACTTCCGCAGGGCCTGGGAGCAGTGCAGTCCTCTTTCAGCCTCTTCTGGAAACTGGGAACAGCTTCTGCTCCAGAACGCAAAGTCCACTGTGGATTGCAGGGGGTGGCAGCATTCCCAAGTCATTCTGGCATTTGGGCATTTCAGTTCTTCATCCATCTCTGGTTGTAACAGATTTGGTTTACAGTATGCTGCCAGCATTGTTAGTTTTTTTCCCCTAGAATTAATAATCCTAACAAGAACTTCCATGTGTTTACACTTGTATGTATGTATGTTACATAAACACATATTCATACAAATACTTGGGCATGTGTATGTGCAACACAAGAAATGCTATCTGAGTCTTTTGGGTGCAAACCTTGTACTTAAATTTGTGTGACACACAGTGTGCATTCACTGACTTTGTATGCTCTTTGAAATAAAATTATCTCAAAGATTCCCCACAATAGCCACTTTCTGCCTCCTGCTTACTTCATCATGACTATATTGTTACTACCAAAGCTACAAAAATACTCTGAAGCATACAGCCTACTAAACTGAAAGAGATTGAAAAGATGCTAAAGCATCCTTAGCATGTCACCTATATGTCTGATTTAGTGTTAGGAAGAACACAAGACCTGTATCTTTCCCTGTCTGCCATGTGTCCCACAGCTACAAAGTCACAGTGTCTTAGAGTTGCAAAAGTGCTTCCACCTTCTGTTCCCTGTAGACTCTGGCCTGTGCTCCTGAAACACCCCCAAAGCACCTTACCAAGCAGCTGAACTGTATGCAAGTGGCCATCCTTTAGTGCAAGGAGACCTGCCCTGGGGAGTTCTCCAGCAGCCGTTTTGTTCCTGAGGAGCTGTGCAACAGTGCTAATGGCAACAGAAAAGAACAACTTCTCCAGCTTAGTCCTCAGGGGAATCTTGAAGGAAAGGAGCCTTGTATCGCCTTACTCTTGTACTACCTACTTTTTCCTGATTTGCTTGCCCTCCCCTGCCTTTATTTCCTCTGTCACAAACACAGATTTGCCACCATGCCTTGACCAAAGTCATTTAGCACGTCCTGGCTCTTTTGCTGCTCCCAACTTCCTTCTCTCATTACCTCTCACCCCCTGGGATGCATTCGCTTTCTCTGTCTGTCAAGGGACCCTTTGGAGCTGTGGTTTCCTGGTCTTCCCATGTAGATTCCCTTCATCAAAAATTTCCTTTTCCATGGTCTCTAATGACTTCCAGCTGAGTCAGAGAGACATCTCTTCCACATTAAAAAGCCTTGGCCATTCTGCTGCTGTTGAGGCAGCCAAGCTCCTTTTGCTTTGGAGAAATAACCTGTCCTCAGAGCTATTTTTCTGAAGTGAAATTTGTCCCTCCCTTAAATTATCAACATGAGGCACACTGGTTGGGCTGGCTGTTAGCTCTTCACCCACCACACTATCTGCCTTTGCTCAGCAAGTGCCGGTATCACACAGCAGCTAATGTATTAATAGTTAGCTTACACTACCACGTCAACTGTGGCCTCGACTGATATTGTAGAAAAGTGTGAAACGATAAGGAAATAGCTATTCTGAGTGATAGGACATGGCTCTGTGTGCAACTCCTACCTTTCACAGCTGCTCTTTACTCATGCATGCCCTTGGACAGCTTCCCAGGCTGTCTCACTCCAAGAGTCTCCCATAATGCTCCTCCTCTCCACCTAGGGTCAAGTCGCCTTCTCCTACGCTAGCACCAACAGCTGGAGGCCAATGACATATGAAGTGCACACCAAACATAATAAGAGTTTACAATGCTAATAACTTAAGCAGGCAGCATTTGACTGAGGCGTAAGTGTGACATGGCAAAAAAAAAAAAAGGTGACATGGAAGTTTAGACAGCACAACTTGTCAGACTTTGCATCTTATATCCAGATGAAATAGGGCATCTGCAAAACATGACCTTCTTAAGCTATCCTGCTTGACCTACTGTGGAGCTGTTCCAGGGGTCAGGAGGGACAGGCACATGACGAGCTGATTAGACAGTGGGAGCTTTTGTCCCAGAATTCTGAAATTTTGCTGAGAACCTAGAAACCATTTATTTCAATTTTCTGCCAAAAGAAAAGCTGTTTATAGTTTTTATTTTACAAGCAACAATTTCAAGAAAAAATAAATTTTTCCATCAGATTATCAGTTTTCCATTTGAAGAAAACAGATTGGAAGGAAAGTTTTTGATCAGTCCCTTCCACCAAGCATCAGGTTCTTCATTCTCCAACCGTACTTTATGAGTCCTTTGTGCACAATCCAGCTCAACTCCTCCAGCCTGCCTAATGGCATCAGGCACTGAGACTTCCTCTGTACAGGCAGAGCAGGCTATGCAGAAGTGGTATGCACCTCCATTAGATCATAAGGCCAGGTAGCCCAAACTGAACACTCCAAATATTGGCAAAGCTGTGATGTTTTGAATGTCCAGCATGCCTCTAATTTTTAATGATGAGTTACACATGAGTTTATCATCAGTTAAGGAGAGTCAAAACCAACTGATTATGAGATCCTTATGTATTAATCAGCATTTTCTGCTACTACTAAAAATAGCAATTAGTATGTATTATTGCTGTGGAAAAAGCAGAGGACTAGTTTAAATACATGTTAAGTCACCATGTGGTATTACGTGGCTCCTGCTGTTCTGGTCTCTCTGTTCCATATGAGAATGGCAAAATCAAAACATATATAGAGCACAATGATATTGCATCAACTCCTGCTGGTAGAAACAATAAAAATACAGAAATTATTTGTTTATGTGACATTTTGGAAAGAATGTGACAAAAATGCTAAATATCTCTCTACATAATCTCACGACATAAGCTGTTTCTAGCATCTGAGTCAGCCATACTACGTGATACCGCAAACTCTTCAGATTACATGAAGTTTGAGAAGTGCAGATAAACACAAATGTTATAATTGCCAAAATAAGAGTGTAAAGGCAGGGAGAATCCAGCTTAAAGTCTAACTTAAGAGACTGGATCCATTCTTTTTCTGAAACAGTTTCAGCTGAGCACATTCAGAAAGCTCCCTATAAATCTCATCTGTAGCTGTGTTTATCTCCACCATTCCCGGCAGGCAACCTGTTGCCTACATGCCTTGGAACCTCCTCTTGATATTAATTCCCCCTCCCTCTATATTTCACCTGAATATAAACCTTTTTTTCCCCTTCATCTTTATTATTGTTTATGTTGATGTATGGAAATTAATGCCCATAAGGGAAAAGACGTCTGTATTTAGACTGGGTTGCAGGAATAGTTGGTGTGACGAAGAGTGGCTGGGACCTGATTTGCAGAATTTTCTCAGGAGATGCTCTGAACTGGGGTATGTACTAGTGATAGATGCAGCTTAACAGTCTGCAAGGACCTGCAGTGTTAGTCCCCATTTCAGACCTGTTCTGCCACATTTGTTTGTCTATTCTCACTGTCCACCCTGACTTCACACCTCTTCCCCAAAGCCAGCAAAAGAAAATCCCAGGGTAATGCTAGCACACTACAGGGCACCAGCAAAACTGGTGCACATCAACATTTAAGGTTGAACGAACTGGGGAGGTAAACTCCAGTGTAACATGGGGACTGTGCTGAGAAATGGGGCTGTGAGGATATCTAGTGAATCAGGGAAGGGGTGGAGGAGAAATGGGTACTGTGTGTGAGAGACATACACGTTTTGGAGACACACACAAAAGAAAAGTCACAGGGATGCTGTGCCGGAGAAGATAAACCAGAACTGGACCCAAGGACAACTGCCTGCTGTCATTCAGTCCCCTGGCCTCTCCCAAACGGTGTCAAATAGTCAGAGGTCAGTTGTAAAGCAGCAAAGACCACAAACCTGTGGCAATGCAGGATTTTGAGAGTGTCACCTGTTCTTCAACCACCTTCCCATCTCCTTATCTTCTGTGTTCACAAGGGGTTGGTGTGACTACCAGTTCTAACTCTAGAAATTGCCCAGCTCTTAGTTTTGTCCCCATGTGTCTCCCCAGATTAAGATCGGATTGTACTAATTTCAAGATTTTCTCATGTTATTTTTCCTAGTGGAGGGGATGCCAGATATTTCCTGTGATACCTATTCAGCCGGTGCTCTCATCCCGGCAGTGGCACCAGTGCTGCTCCACCACCCCTCCCAGTCCCTGGTCCACGTGATGCCCCTCACCGTCAGTCACATATGGGTGTCAGGGTGATGTGGCAGCAGTGTGGCATGTGAGGAGTGTGTCTCCTGCAGGGTCCTGCTACCCCAGCTTGTAACCCAGGATATTTAGGGACACAGCTCTTGTGTGATCCAGTGTATGTGACTACATCCATTGTATGATTCAATGCCAGATTTCCACCCCAATGTGTAACTTAAGAAGTGTCATACTACGTTTCACACTCACCTAATTACAAGCTACATCTCAGCAGTTCACATTTCCTGCCTTTCTGTGAGTTTTCTCCTCTATTTCTTTTTTTCTCCTTTTTTTTTTTTTTTAAAGGCAGCGAATGGTTGTCAAACATGTTGTTTGCACAGATCAGTCCCACTCGAAGCTGGAACACATCTCTGGAGTTTTTCCCTGGGGTTGTCTGGGAACTGTGCATACTGCGCTGTGGCGAGCTCTCGCTTGCCCTGCAACCAGCAAAAAGATCTTAAACTACCCCAGGTGCCAGCTGCATCCTGCCAGATGGTCAGGGATTTTTCGCTGTTGGTCTCAGACTGACCCAGCAAAGATGGCACATTCCCACCAACTCTACGTGACCCACCGCAAAACTATGTCCTTACGCTCAGGCAGCTTCGAGTGGCTGCTCTCCGGTAAATGTGTCACAGTCACTTTTCTGAGAGATCTGGAAGGGGAGGATCAATCTTCATTAATTTGTGGAATGGGGACTTTGCCGTTACCAAATGATTAGTTTCCTCGTCGCCTGGGAGCACGCTGCAACCTCCAGCCCTGGAAAACCCCGGTTCCAGGCACCAGAGGCACCTGGTGCAAAACTCTGTGCCATGGACTTGGCATCTCGCTGCACATTTGCTGGAACACTGATGGCCAGAGAGGCTGAAGATGCCATGCATTGTCCTGGGGGCTCTGCTGACACCCTGCCAGAGCCAGGCTGGCAGGAGCTGCCGAGGCAGATGCTTGCCCACATCTCTCAGCAGAAACACAGCCGAGTGGTGACTATCCAGGAGAGGGGGAGAGGTACGAATAAAATCCTCAAAGTAAAAGCATGGTGTGCTTGTGAAATCTGGTTCTTTCCTAATTATTTCATTTAGCACTCTTAATGTTGCCAATTATGCAAGAGGGTGCAATTATTCATGCCATAGGAATTGTGACATGAGAGCAGGTCAGTGGACTTCTTATTATTAGATAAAGTTCATCTCTTCAGAAATATTCTCATGGGCCAGTCTGTGGCAGCTGAATTAACTCTCACAGGAGGGATGAACCATTGCTAATTCTCCACTGCTCCGTATGCAGAGCATGATTCAGCATCCTCATCATCTTCAACACTATCAGCAAGGTACCTTTTAAAAAGTGTGAATGACCCTCCAACATGTGCCTCCAGAGTTCTCTGCCCTGAGAAGAATACAAAATTTATTTAAAAAAAAAAGGTAAAAAATGCACTGCTAATGTAACACGGGAGAAGAATTATAGACACATTGAATTTAGTGTTATTGTGAAAGAATACAGCAGAATAGGACAGAGCAGAACATAGCAGAATTACTTCTTTGTCCAGATCAATTAGCCTATATTCTGGCAATTAGGAGTAGTTCAAATTGATGATGGCAGTCAGCTACCTCTTTGAATCCTTTTTATTTACAGACATGCATACAAATGCCCTATTCCCTGAGCAGGGCAGGAATCAAGAGGATTCCTCAGTCCAGCTCTAGACCTCTTCCATCCCATACTCTGCCCAGAAAGTGAATTCTCTTTCTCTTTTTTGCAGCATCATGTTTCCTATCCATTTTTTCTGTCCCTTGGATTTTCTTGGCTGCATAGTTTGTCAATCTCTTGTTCTCCCTCCTCTAAATAGGTTAGTTTCTGACCAGGCTTACAAGCAATCTACATTTTATGCAACTGCTGTATTTGGTTTGAATCGTGTACAGTTGCCATGTACACCAGTTTTGATCGGGTTTTCCCTAGTCTCCATCATAAAAATAGAATAGCCAAATAAACGAAGTTTGGTAATGTTCAGTGACAGATTCCTTGAAGAAAAATGCAAGAAGTCTTCATACAGATAATTAAGAAGAAACTTGCTCTTGGAGGAAGTGTCTGTTTAACCTCTGTCTCTTGAATGGCTTCTGTATTCAATGAGGCAAAAAGATTTATATTCCTTTTGTATTTTTCATGCTAGCTAATGTGACTGTAGATTTCTTAGTTATCTGTCATTGCCCTAATCGTAAATGTCTAATCTGCTTTTAGTCCTGCTAACCACTTGGAGTTCTATGATATGTAGTCACCATGAGCATCACAGGTTTATTTTGCATTGTGTTAAAAAAACGTTTGTTTGGATTTTAAGTGGCAATACCACTTTTTAGTTTAGATATCCATCTGGCATTATCAGAAAGCATATGTGATCTATTTACCTTCTCCATTTTCAGTATTTTATATTTTGCAAATATGTTCCCACTTCCTTATCTTCTTTCCAAACTAAGAAGTCTTAGTCGTTCCAGCCATAACTCTGATGGAAGCACTTTCTATTTTTTACAACCACCTCTGCTACTGAGATGGCAGCTTCTGCTTCACAGGTCTTTTTGAGACAAAGGAAGCAGAACTTAGACCAGAATTCTGGATGATGTCATACTTTATGTTTTGTGTCTTCATGACATGTCAGATATGACTATAACATGTTCAGTATTCAACCCCATTTTTTGCACAGCCAAACTTTCGATCCTTTTGCTTATAGCTGCAAATTGATCAGCCACTTTCACTGAGCTCTCAGGCTGCCCCAATTATTTTCTTAGTTATGCTGAACTGACATCCCACCAATATTTGTAAGTAACTTAAATTATTCCATCTAACTGTATTAGACACAATAATGCAAGCTACCTTGTACTCATTAAAAACAGCAGCTTTCTCTTTCTACTTTACAATCTATTAATGAGTTTTTTTATTTTTTAAATCCTCTTCAAAACCTGGCTGTCAATGCCCTAGTTTTTGGCATAAGCTCATCTCTCTGGTCATTTAACTTTTTCCCCACTGGTCTTGGTTTTCAGCAGGCGCCCATACTTCCTACCTGAGCTCTGCTCCATGCCCAAGCTGACACATCCACCCTCCTCTCTTGTTTCTTGGCACAAAATTGAGCAGCTGATTTCTCTCCCTCTTCATCATGAAAATTTGCATGCAAACAAGGAAAAGCCTGGGTCAGTAATACTTGATTATGCATGTGCTTCCTAGTACCTGAGCCTTGGGCTGTTGAGGAGCTATTTTTGCCATCATTCTCCCAGTACAATATACTTAAAACTATAATTCATTATGTCACTCATTTTGTCCAAAAATACATTTTAAGTCTGGTTTCTTTTGCTTTAAGGAAAAAGTAAAGCAATACAGAACAAATTCCAACATTCTTACCAAAGGAGAAAGGGATAGAGAGAGAGAAGCATGACCTGCTGATACAAGTAAGACTGAATATGGCAAATCCTCTACAGTAGGTGGAAGAATTTTGTTTTTTGGTTTTATAATCATAGACACCACAGTGAATGCCTTAAGCTATTTATAATGTCATGCCTTAAGCCTGGCTCTTCCAGAGTATAAATTTATTATAGTTACAGACATATAAGAGAAAAGTGTGCAATTATGCTTGGACCCAAAGATCTTAACAATAAAATGATATCACTGACACACCTCCATGACAGAAGAAATGCAGCCTGGACAGTGTGAGAGGACAGGATACAATTATATATTAATAACAAGGAAAGAGAAAGATTTTGAAAGAGGGAATTAAATGTGGGAGCCTAGCACACCAACAAAAGGATCTGTCTGCCCTAACTTTCAGGGCTGAAAAGATGGCAAAGCCTGACCTTGTTGACTTATGTTTTTTGGATTATCAACAAGAGGGAACAGAAGTCTCCAGAGGTGATTCATTGCCAACTGTTGCAGATGTCTGTCTGAGGATGTTCTTAAATGTTCTCTGGAGACACCTGTTCTGTATATCAGACTCTGAAGGGAGCCTTCATGATCTAAATCCAGTGTAGACACCCAAGAGCCATGAGGGAACTAGCTTTGATTTAGACATCTAAGTTTAAGACCGTTGAATTAAGTTGGATGTACTTCTCCCAGTCTTCCATTTTTAATGCCATCTTCACTTTCCAGAGGAAAGATTGTGACCTAAGTGCATAGTGACCCCGGGTAGACATTGTGCAATGAACCCAAAGAAATGTTGAGCACAGCAAGACCCTGCAACATCTGGCATTGCAGTGGCCCAAATCTCAGGAGTAGCTTCTCCAGAGATAAGCTTGCCCACCTGCCTTTTTAGCTTTATGTACCTTTCCAGGATCTACATAGTTCTACCTTCTGCTGTAAACAGCAGGAGGACTCAGGCTGACAGCTTATGCACCTGTATTCGCAGCAAAGAATCAAAATTGCATGTACACAGCGAAAAAACCCTAAACCCCAAGATTTTCTGCATTACCCCATTAAACCCATGCTGAAGATGAGAAAGGGAAACATGAGCTGACATGAGAAGCACACTTACGTGACAGAGTGCAGACAGATGTAATCTCACTCCAGTATGAAAAGCAGAGCTGCATTCGTGTGTGGATGCACTTGAGCTAGAAACTCACCCCATCTCTCCTCAGCCCTTAGTTTCCTTGCAGAAACACTGGTGGGGATGGCAATTCTGAACACCTGCTAGACAGAAATGAGTGTGAAATGCAATACTGCTTGTTCAGCTCTTTTACTATGTTAAGTGCCACTAAAACACTGCAAGTGCTAAATATATATTATTCAACTTTTAAAGGTATAACGGGAACTGGCAATCATTATTGGCTTGGCCAGTGTGTATGTCATATTTGTCCTGGCTGGAAATAAAAAGCATAGCTATTACAATTTGAGTAGGAAAATTTGATCAGTGGCTCATATAATTGCCTCGTAATATATAAGTGCTAGTTTATCTCTCTGTGATTGGACCAGGGAAATAAGCTTGTAATTCTCATAGCCAGTGCCACCATGCATGGGCTGAAAAATCCAGTTCAAATTCTGCTCTGGTAGGGAACCCATATTAAACCTACCACAGTCAAAAGAGCTGGGTGGGATGTGAACTTGATAATGACAGGAAATGAGAGAGATAAAAACTTAAATATAAAAATTAATTTAAAAACAAACAAACAAAAAAAGAAATAAAAATAAATCCACTCTTACCTTAAAAATACAACAACACAGTTCCTTGCCACTGGGCTTCTCTTGCAATTAGATTTCATCGGCCAGACCAAGGATGTGCACCAGCAGCTGCTTTTCTCTCGCACATGGTCACAGCTGGCTGGGCAAGAGGTACTTAGTCCAGAAGATCCTACAAAACATCTGTTCCAGTGTCACAACACTACCTAGCCCAGAAAACACTCTCTAAAATGTTATCACAACCACCAGCAGAGGCCAAAAGCCATTGCCTCTGTGGAATAAAAAGAGAGTGGGAGATATCCACCAGCATCTAAACATCTAAGACCATGACATTTAGATAGTTATTTTAATAATAAATAAGAAAGTGATGTAAGTGTTCGGGACTTAGGAAATGACAATTGTATCTCTGTCCATGGCAGGGGGGGTGAAACTAGGTGATCTCAAAGATCTCTTTGAATTCAAACTATGATTCTATAGCAAAATGAATTTGACCCTGAGGTTGTCTCGTGCATATTTCACAATACAGTCCTTAATCACATTACCACTGTTTTTTATCATTCTTTCAATACTCAAGATACTGGGTACTGGAATTGCTGTTTTCTCCTTATAATTTACTTCTGTAGCACCCAAACCTTTTCTGTTAACTCCTTACATCAATGCATCTACCCATCCTCCAGTGACTGCCCCACACTCACATATTAGATCTGACACTTCCCAGAGCTCGAGGTTAACTATAGACGTGTAAGGTACCCCATCAGTTGGTTTGACAGCTGGATTTAATGCTCTCACACACGGTCAAATAGTCTACAGTGTACTTTTTCTGAGTACACTCCATAAATCTGATACTTAGCTTATGGGTGTTGGGAGTGTCTGCACGCACAGTGTCATGTCTTCCGTGGGGTATTGCCCTCTGGAGGAACAGTTTCCCCCTCTGATTGTATAGAAGCAACCTCATCCCTGACTTAAGCATTTGCTGTTTACAGTTAGGCAAGACAGATAAGCACCTGCAATGCCTCTTTTGTTGGATAGCCAGCATTTTTGTAGTAGTCACTGTGGTTGGGTTAATCTCCATGTACTCTATTTATTGCTGCATGTTTTGGTGCTCTGAGAACCAGGGGCTGAGTGACTCTGTCTGGGCAGCCTTAACAAGTGACCACAGAGGTGTGGCTACCTCTGCATACATGGTCATTCAAATTACTTCTTCACTATCACTGAAAAACTCTGTCTGGGCCAAAATCGAATTCTCCAGGATGGTATTATCCAGCTAAACAATGGTGCTATCCTTTTTCTTACTGTTTTGTTCACTACTCCCTTCATAACTCCTGCAGAAGTCATGCTGTAGAGGCCCTGATGGCAACAGTCACTTCCACGACCCAGTCCTGCCATGCCTCCTGCACACCTTCTCAGGAGGTGTGCCCCAGGCTTCTGGCAGCTGTCCCAGCCCAAATAACTCCACGGTTTGAGGAAGGGCTAATTAAATAAGTATGTTGACAGACTTTCTATAGAACTTAGCTCCCCTGCACTGGAAAAAGTGGGGAAAAAAAAATAACTTAAATGAATTCTGTTTTAGAGTGAAAACAATGGCAAACAGGCTCATATAGATCAGTTGATAAACATTTTAAGTGGCCTTAAACTACACTTACAGAGGTCTTTGTCGCCTTTCTTATAATTACGTGTATCACATTGCCATCTTCCTGAGGAGTGAAGAGCATTTTAGAAAGGATGGAGTTTGATAACCAAAGAAAAAAAAAAGCTAAAAATAAGGCAGCTTTTTCAGGCTGGGCAGTATAAACATGGAGCTCACCAAGGTTTAAAAGAATCAAAATTAACGGATGCAGTGAAGAAGCTGCAGGACTGACTACCCAGTAAGGAATGAATCTGACAGAGCAGGATCAAAGGGTCTGGAGGATGAAGATGTTTTTCGAGTTGGAATCAAAAGGAATGTTACAAAGGGGAGGAATAAAACAGGTAATGAGAGTAGCTTTTAGATACCCCATCTGAACAAACAGCCCAGAGGAACCTGAGGCTGTCCAAATATCTAAATGAAAAATTAAGAGAGCCCTCAGCACGAGAAATGAAGAACTTTGCCTGGAGCTCTCACCTGGATCCAGCAAGCAGTGGCACTTAAGTACCAGGAGCATAAACAAAACTTTTAAAAAAAGAAGATTAAATGCAATCTTCACTTGAAATGGGCTCAGTGATTAATACCTGTTCAAGATAATAGAAAACCTTGTTTCTTCTACTCTTCTTCTGCAACTTTCACCTGTACGCTTATCATCAGGCTCTTGAGACGCATCTGTGACTGTTCAGGAAGTCGTAATAGTCAGCAGAGCCTATTTCTGCACAAGGATAGTCCTCAGAACCCTCTTCAGGAGCAAAGACAAAGAAACTGCAAAGGACATAGCTTTCATCAGCCTTATAAATTTGCTCCATTAAAACTGGGCTTATGTAGAGCAATCAGGTTTGGGAACACCTTGAAAATTTTTTAAAGGGCCACTAAAGCCAGTTAGCACTGCCTTTGCTGGAAGTTGAACCAGAGCTGAAGTAGCAGGTAAAAATATAGACTAAACTTGGTCAAAAATATCAGAATTCCACCAGGATGCAGGAGGGATGGATTTGATCTTTTGTTTTGACACTGTAATTATCTGCTACCTGATTTATCCTCTACCCTTTACACCAGTGTTCACGGACCAGACATAGCTTTTTTTCTACCAAAAGGGATCAAAATACTTTGTTTTGTGACCCAGTGCCTGACTAACCAGATCTCTTTGTATTAATATTCTGATGGTGGCCAAGCAGCAGAGTAGCATGGAGGGAAGCAGTTGTTTTGGTTTGAGTCCACTTTGTGTTTTTTAGCCCCAAGCATTGCCTCCAGCCACTTGCACTTCCTTAAGAGGATTATTTGCTAGTGATATTTTCTTGAAAAAAAAAAAATCAACTCAATGTGATGCTGTTGCATTTGCTTAGGAAAATAAGAGAACTTAATGACCAGGTATATGTCCAGGAGGAAATACCAATGTCATTAATACTTTTTATTTATTTAGTGGCTTAAAAATAACAACAGCAATACAACCAGACTTGCCTCAAAGCTTTTTTAGTGCAGAATAGCTGGTCTTGGTAACCCCATGTCCCTCTCTCTCCTTCCACCTCTCACTTTCACGGTTTACCCTGGGAGAAGCATTTGGCTTGCAGCTCTGCAGGCAAAAGAAACAGCTCTCAGAAACAAAATGTTCCTTCAGGTTGACCCAAGTAAATATTTTTTCAGAATTTCTGGTGAATTTAACCTGCAGTTGGGGTTATTTTTGGTAAAAACCACATCACTTGGGTAAAGTCACTGTCAAAAAATACCTCCCGTGAGAGAAAATCATGGTGATGAGGACTTTGTGCCCTGCTGCTAAAGGCAGCGATGGAGGTTGAAGTGTGTTGATATGGGGACAGCTGTGCTTCCATGAGAGCAGAGAGGTGAACCGTAACTCTCCGCTGTTCAGAGCAGTGCCCTAAATCCCCAGCAGTCCCCCTTGGCCCTCATTGTCTCTCAGAGGATGGCAACAGGGGATACTGCTCTGGGAGGACAAAAGTGTCTGAACATGAATGTACAACTAGTTTTCTTTGTCTTCCTCCTGAATCTTCAGCTGTTGTGTTGGGGACTGTGGAGAGTATATCCCTGTCCCATACGTGTTTGTGGACCTACAGAGCACTTATGCAAAGCAGAACAGCTGCAGCAGGAGAAACTAGGAACACGTCCCAGCAGACCACACAGTGGAAAACACTTGAGTTTGGACCAGGTTTGAATTAGAGGAGGAATTTGAAGTATTATCTCCCGCAATCCAAGTTACTGTCCTAACTCAGTTGGGAAGATTTGGTGTGTAAATGAATGATTTACAGGTAATACTCAAATAGAAAAAGGTTAAAAGTTATTATGGATTGGAACTGCAAGTCAAAATTAACATCCTCCTCTGGAAACAACTTGTCATTTTGATGTACTACTTCTCTCCATCTTCACTTGACAAAGGCCCACCAGCCATAGGCAATAATTCCTTTTCCATGCAGCAAAAATTGTTTCTTTTGGGAGAAATGTCATAGAATCATAGAATCATAGAATCTTACAATCATAGAATCTTACAATCATAGAATCATTCTAGTTGGAAGAGACCCTCAAGATCATCAAGTTCAACCATTAACATAACTCTGGCTTTAAACTGTGTCTCTAAGAACCTCATCTATATGTTTTTTAAATACCTCCAGGGATAGTGACTCCACCACTTCCCTGGGCAGCCTGTTCCAATGCTTCACAACCCTTTTCGTGAATAAATGTTTCCTAATATCCAATCTAAACCTCCCCTGGCACAACTTGAGGCCATTTCCTTTTGTCCTGTCACTTGCTACTCGAGAGAAAAGACCAATGCTCTCCATGATACAACCTTCTCTCAGATAGTTGTAGACAGTGATAAGGTCTCCCCTCAGCCTCCTTTTCTCCAGGTTAAAAAGCCACAGTTTCCTCAGCTGCTCCTCATCAGACTTGTGCTCTAATGTCAGTATTCCTTCAACGGCAACTCTGTAAGTACACAGCACCATTTCTCTGCCCTTACACATTGCTCTTTAGATAACAGCACCCAATATGAACACTTAAAAAATACCTACCACAGACAGTCATATGTTCCTCTTTATCTCAGGACATGGGAAACTCAGTTTCCAGTGGACTTTTCCTAGGAAGAGGAAATAATGAAAGTTCCTACTTTATAAACAGGGAACTTGAAGGCCAAGCAGGCTGCTAAGACCCCATAGCAAGGAGGTGAGGTTTTAGACCTAGTTGTTAATATACTGGGAAAAGCTCCAGATATTAAAATAATAGAATTAAAAAAAAAAAAAAGCCTCTTTATTGGTAGCTGCATCACAACAAACCAGCCGACAGTATGCAATCTTCAATACTTGAAACAGCTGAAATGGTCACCACCCCCATGCTGCATTTGCTGTTCAGAGAAGGTAACAAAAACACCTATCTCTGCAGATACGGTTACTGAACTCCTTCCTGTTTTGTTACAAAAGTCGTTTAGAACCTACTTTATCAGGAAATGTTTCTGTCAACAAACTTATTGCCCCAAATATTGAGGAAACCAATCAGAAAAGGGAATAAGAATCTAATTACAGAAATGCTCTCCCTGCCTGCCCTAAAAAATCAGTGCTAGTGGGCTGTGTGTGGGTTTGTGCACTCACACTGCTGTTGAGTACGAGCCTGGAGGCTCAGTTTGACGTAGGTGAAATAATGAAAGCAGCGCACGTACAGAGAAATACCTGCTTCTTGAAGTTTACATGCCATTTCGGATGTACGGTAATCCAAGCCTTTAGCCAAAAGAAATGTGTTGCAACCCAAGGCTGGTGACAGATCTAGGAGGCTGTAGTCCCATGTCATATAAGCCAGATTTGTAAATCCGTGTAAAAGCACTGAGAGATAAATCACATATGAACCCACACAGCGAGTCCAATCCATTCAAAGTGAGCACACGGAGCAAGCACGAGGCTGGCCAAATAGAGATTTTTGTCAGTCACCCCATGGTTAAGGGTCAGGATCCTTTTGCTTTTCCAGTGCCATCTGAGCATCCTTTCCTGTTGGTGTGGGCATGCTGAACCTTGCATCAGGAGCCGGTGACCAGTAAACATGGCGGATGAAATGATGGGTCAATAACCTCCTGGTATGCACCTGACCAGTATGTCCATACACTGTCTGTTACATGGAGTCAAAACTACTTCAGCACAAGTCACAGAGCTCCTGCTTTGTCCTTTGGTAGGGGATGTTCTTCTCTGACTGGCTGATGGAGTATGTACTTGGGGAAATGTGGGTTTTGCTTCTGCTGTGACCCTGAAATGCCTCAACAAAGACTGGCTACTACTGCTGCTGCTACTCAAATACAGACACCCTTTCCCTAGCATGAAAAAGTTGCAAAAACAGCTCCTTGACAGCCATTTGGAGGTACTTTTGTCCCCATTTTGTGACAGGGAAACTGAGGCATGGCAAGCGTGGGTGACTAGCACAAGGTCATACACTCCAGTGGGAGTTCTGGGAATAAAGCCCAGAAGCTTTTGACGTATTGAGACACAGGCATATATTTCATACCGCCTTGGCAGGCTGCGGATGCTCTCCTCTCCTCCCCACCATCAGCGTGCCACAGAAACAGCCTTTGTTCTCCCTAACTTGCATCCAAATGTTTCAAACATCACTTCTGCTGTGAACTGTAAAACTCAAATTTGGTCTCTATGGAGCCCTTGCCCAGCCAGTATGTGGCTGTTTCTGCTTACTGTTGGGCTGGACTTCCTCTGGTCCTGAGTATTTGCCGAGTTCTGTACGTTTGATCAGGGTACAGGGTCAGTCTGGACAGCTTGTCCTGACATTTTTAGTTGTCTTTTGTCCATCACAGAGACCCTCTTGCCATGAACACTGATCACAAGGAGACCTGGTTTTGTTTGTTTTTACCAAAAATGTTTAATTCTGATTATAATTACAAGTTTTACGCTTTGCTAGCATAGCAAAAAGCTAAGGCAAAAAATATACCAGCCCATTAGCAAACCACAGGAGGGTCTAGAGCTATAATTTTCCTATTAAACTACTTGTTGGCTGAAACCTGTGCTTGAACATGGGTCAGGTCTTTTAATGTAAAAGGAAAAAAATCTGAGTGCATCTAGGACGACTTGTGAGCACCACAGATAGCCATTAAACTGTTTGCGAGTCCTCTGATATTTTTTTCTTGGAAGGAAGTCCTGACCTTGAAAGTTGTGTAAACACAGGAGTTGTACAAACACATCTCCCCACTCCCCTCTTGCCCTGTGTGTGGTACCAGGGATGGTATCACGCACTCTCCACACACTGATGATAAGCTGAACTAACAAGAATATGAAGAAAATGTGCAAAACCCACAGAGGGAAATGAAAATCAAATCCCCTTTCTCGCATCAGCGTCAAATTTTTATTTATCGACAAGATAGGAGCTCGGTGGAAGGGAAACGAAACGATTAAAAAACAGATAAAAACTAGAAAGGAACCACATATCCAAGTCATCCACTGCCCTCCCGTGGCTGTGTGTGAAGCACCTCCAAAGCACTTGGCAGCAGAGGAGGGCCTCATCTTCAAGTCCATTCAAATACATTTGCCAAATTAGCAGATTGTTTTTATGTTGTCTTTCCCCAGCACTTAATGTTTGGCTGTTGGGTGAAAGATCGTTTTTAACTTAAATAGTGGTTGAATATTAATTTTTAAAAAAAGGTATGTTATGTGTACAATTTAAAAAACGTGGGAAAGTATAATGTATTCATAGTTGTCTACAATTTTTAGAAAAATATAATTGTACTTTCTTGTGACAAATTCAATAAAAACTCTTGCTATAATAATATTATGCTCTGAGATTTACCCTGTACTTTTCCTTAATACAATGCAGGAGTCCCTGAAAAATTCCTGCATCAGGCACAGATAGGATTACAGTGTCTTACTCATTTTCCTGTGCCATTGCCAAAGGGGCAGGATTGGGATTGCTGAGTGTGTTGGAAGTGTTGTTTTGTGGCTTTTGATCCAGCAATATTATTGGCGTGTGGTGTATTTGTTTTCAACACATATACGAGTGATGTTTAAGAGATGTTCAACAATCCTAGATCAAAAATCAATTACATCTTTTCAGTATTTCTGCTGTTTGCATGAGCTGTTTCCCACTTTTGCCAATCAGTAATCTACAAATTGCTTAATTACAGACACACTGCCAACACTGCACAAGTGTGCTGTGCTTCTATGAAAATGATGGAAAGATGTGCTGTCACCACAGAGGTGAGTGCTGAAGGTCAGATGAAGATGAAGATTACCAACAGAGGTGGTATGACCACAAATGTGATAATTAAGGTCCGGCTTCACTGCCATGGATGTCCCTGCCAGGGCAGAGTGACAGGCAGCTGCCCCATGGAGTGGCAAGGGAACCCTGTGGGGGGATATCCCGTGTTTCCCAAACCCACCATGCACACCCTGTGATTGTGAGGAAAAGCCTAAGCAAGGGGATGGAGCAGGAATTTTAAATTATGCACAAGTCTTTCTATTTTACTGTTTATAACTATTCCCTGGAGTCCTGCATGCAGCTCTGGAGCCCTCAGCACAGAACAGACATGGACTTGTTGGAGAGGGTCCAGAAGAGGCCACCAAGATGATCAGAAGGATGGAACACCTCTTCTATGAGGACAGGCTGTGAGGTCTGGGGTTGTTCAGCCTGGAGAAGAGAAGGCTTTGGAGAGACCTTATTGTGGCCTTTCAGTACTTAAAAGGGGCCTATGAGAAAGATGGAGACAGACTTTTTAGCAGGGCCTGTTGTGACAAGACAAGGGGTAATGGTTTTAAACTAAAGGAGGGGAGATTCAGACTAGACATGAGGAAGAAATTTTTTACAGTGAGGGTGTTGAAACACAGGCACAGGTTGCCCAGAGAGGCGGTAGATGGCCCATCCCTGGAAACATTCAAGGTCAGGCTGAACGGGGCTCTGAGCAACCTGATTCAGTTGAAGATGACCCTGCTCCTTGTAGGGGGTTGGACTAAGATGACCTTTGTAGGTCCCTTCCAACCCAAACTATTCTATGATTCTATTTAAATATTTATCCACAGTAAGTATCCGACACGGAGGAAGAAGGAAGGACCCTGATTTCCTCTCCACCAGAACACAGAAAAGATGGCTGAGTTGGTGACACACAGTGAACCTGGAGGCATTTGTTTCAGCACAACATAGCATCTCCAGAAAGCAAGTTTGCTTGGACAGCTACGTCCAGACACCACAAAAGGAAGAGCAGATGGTCAGGAACCAGAAACAAGAGAAACTAAAGAGGAAGATTTGTCACCAAGGGGAGATGCAGGAGTCATCTGAGCATGCCAGCAATACTGTACTACCATCAAGATGAGGACAGAGGGGTTGTCTGAGAAGGAATGATTCAGGATGCAATGGGGACCTTCCCTGAGGCTAACAGCAATCAATAATCAGCAAGGATTCTACAAAAGGAGAATAAAGGGAACAGAATT
Organism: Columba livia; assembly: GCF_036013475.1. Lineage (NCBI taxonomy): Eukaryota > Metazoa > Chordata > Aves > Columbiformes > Columbidae > Columba > Columba livia. The sequence continues at coordinate 43,184,280 of NC_088604.1, forward strand.
CTGTACATTTCCCCGACATATAAATACAGCAAGATTGAATGGGACATCTCATGTCTCTCTTCTAGTAACAATACATAATTAAAATCAACAACAGTCCCACGTGAGCAGCTCCTTGAAGAAAGACATCAAGGTCTTTTTTTCTAGCTTTTTCCAGAAGATCTCTTTAGAGTCTCTTTCCATTTTTCCCAGGAGAGAAAAGAGGAATATTTGTGGTCTAGGCATTCATTGCTGGATCCTCTCCTGGTGAGACGGCAGACAGCAGGAACAGGAGGGTGCACATCATCGTGCACAGGAGCAGCCGGCTCTGCTGGAGACACATCGGAACAACCAGGAGGAGGCTGAACTACAGAAGCAAACTGAAGGCAAATAAGGTAGAAGCCCAACATCAGCCCTCCACGAAGATGTTTTGTGGAATGCAAAGCGGATGATTTGTTTCTGCTTCCTCACATATGGCTAAGAGATGAAGTACCAAGTAGGGAGCACTAGATGTTTTAGAAACATGGATACACGTGTTAGATGTAATTTTGTCACTGGAACTTCGTGGGCATGATTCACTTGGCTTGAATGTTAAACCGGCTGACTACACCCTGCTTAGGATTAGGAGGCTGTAGGAGAGGAAGGATCAGCACTTTAAATTACAAACATAATTCTCTCGTTTAGAGTTTGGATAAACAAAAACTAATGATATTTTGAAAACGCATGGAATAAAATGCTGACTAAACTAGGCCAGGGAGGGGGCATCTGAGGGGTCTGACATCTCCAGTGTCAGTCAGGCATTCATATCTATTTAATTTCTTTCACATGTTGAAGAGAAAAAATATTTAATTACCTGACAAAGCTTCGCTTGCTTATGTTTGCAGTGGCCTGACGACATGAGCTCCCCTCAGCTCCGGTAGGGAGGCAAATAGGCTTAGATTACAGTTAAAACTGGCACTTCTGTTTGACAGAGATTACACAGAGCAAGAATGAAAAACAACTAAACGGGGACTTCGTTGGGCCTTTTCTTATTTGGGGCATTGTTATACCAGATCAAAATCAGGGTGATTGACACCTAAGTTGTCATTATAACCCCAGCACAGAAGTTTGGGGATGTGAAATTAATAACTGGTCCTGGTGCCTCCCAACAGCAGGGGGCACATAAGGGGCACGGTGTCATGATGCTGCTCTGGCCAGGGCTGACTCTAACTTGTTTGCCTAAAGATAGGCATCCTTCTGTCTTCAATCTGGATGGAAACAAGAAAGTTTAACAAGATTTGTAAGCAGAAATGCTGCAGGACAACTCGTTCTTCTTCAACATTTTTTGCCTTGTTGAGTGGCACAGTGTGTACGGAAAGGTAGCCCCAGAGGGCAGCATCCAGCAGGCTGCATGGAAGTACTCACGCCAAAATAAATGACTTGTGTCTCCTCTGAGTCATTCCAGCCATGTTTTGGTATCTGTGAAATTTAATCATCAATGTTTGTAATCAGGGCTGCACAAATAATGTTTTCATAAACATGTTTACCTGAAGGGTAAGTATTTTATTTATCATTTCCTTTCTCACCCCAGTTTCTTCCCCCTCTTCCCATCTCCTCAAACACCAAAAAACAGCAAAATACAAGATTGTCTGCAGAACAGTTGAGAAACTGTTTCATTTAGATGATGAATGAACCTCTTCCTGACTCACAATTCAGTGTGACAAGCATGCATTTACATTTGTGCAAGTAAAAGTTGTCACAGAATCTACTACTGTGTACTCCTGCAGATAAAAAGAAACCTCAAACAACAGCAGCAAATCCAGAACTTTGTCACCTTATTAGTATGGAAAATGCTGAATTTTAAGATAATCAGTTAGAAGCCATTCTGAAGCCTCCAAGATGCCTCCAAGGCTAGAAGCTTGGTTTTAGACTGGTAAAAGTCTATCATAAAATCTACCTGGCCTCTTCGCCAGCATCAGCTGAGAGGGACTAAAGCATCATTGCAATAAAACAAGCTGTTTCATACAGTTTTATGAATTAACAACTTGTGTGCTGCAGCCTCTAGGTCTCCATTGGTGGGTATCAGAGCATTTAATATTATGGAAACACCCTCCTGTGGATCTTGTCCCTCTTCCTCCCCGTAAAACATTAAAATTCTTCTAGGTAGAATTTTAAAACTTCACATAACAAACATTAGGCTTACATTTGTAAATGTTTGCTCGCCTTCCACATCCTACTCCCATCAATAGCTTCTGGTTTACTCCATTTTTTAAAACGTTTTATCATTATTACCCACAAGCCACAGCTATTTGCCAGCATGTACCACATATATGGTCCTTTCTGACATTTTCTTTATGCTGTCTCGCTCAGGTGATGAATGTTTCCAAAGTTCTCTGAAATATATAAAAATATATAAAATAGACAAGGTTTGTCATTACCAAGTACTAGAGTTCCATCCAGTTTTTGTTAGCCAGGTTCAAAACCATGGAGAGATTAGTTAGCAATCACACTATTCATTATTGTTTGTTATATTTTTAGGCTAATTGTAAAAGTATTGATATTTTAATGGCTTTAAATAAAAGACCGAACATTTCTTTAATGACTTGTCGAAGGGATTTTATGTTGTGGATCATTTAATAAAGGAGGCTTTAAAAAGATCGCTATCCACTCTGATTCCCCAAGTGGGTTCCAGATTTATCCATTATATAATTTATTTATTATATAAACAGTATATCAGACTAAGTAACTTTGGTTAAGATTTTCTTATAAATAAATTCGCTAACAATAGTTATAGTAGCTAGAAAGTCTTTCTATAATCCTCAAGCTTTCACAAACTCTGGCTATTCTGCAGGGGTTTGATAGCTGGTTGTGAGCTACAGGGAAATCCAGGCACTTTCTAACTCACATTCATTAGGACGTACACATTAAGGCAAGTACCATCTTTTGAATTATTTTAATGGGAATAGCAGGGCTGGCATGGGGTTCCAGAAGACAGCTGGGAGAATATTTACTATTCCAATGGTACCAAGCCTGAGAATGCAGAATAGCTATAGTCCCACCTTTAAGAAGTGTAATAGTACTTTACAGATGAAATATCACAGTGAAGTTTTCCAGAGTGGTAAGAGGAGAAGCTCTGGCTGTTCACAACTTGCACAACAACTCAGGAGAAAGGACGCACAAACTTCACCCCGTTTTTTCAGGAATAATGGATGCACACAGTTGGGAGCCAACTGCTTTCACAGTGATGCTTTCTTCATCAGCAAAACTTCATGTTTTCCCCTTCCAAATCATTATGTGACAGTGAATCACTGATGACCTTCAAGCAGTGAGACCAAAAATAGGGCTGGGTGCAGAGAACGGCTGGTGTTGAGGGAACCTCTCCTGTGCTCAGCCCCGGGTCTCCAAAGCAACAGCAAGCACATCACTACACCTCTGAGCGCTTTGGATGCTCCTGGGAGCCATCAGCTTTCCCTGCCCCGCTGGCTATTCCTGTGACGCTGCGTTCACAGGTTAACAGGGGTGCCAAGAAACCACGTCAACAAGAGCTGTGTTAGCATGCAGTGAAGTTTGAACACTGAATAATTATGGTTTTCCTTGTCACAATGAATCACTGTATGTGTAATTACAGCAATTCGTCTACGTGTAGATGTAGCTGACAAATCAAAACTTCTTATTAGACAGTAACTGTGCTTCAGTTGGCTCCCAAATAAACGCTGCCTTCAAAACAATGGCACAGCATGGCCCAACCATAAAGCCTTCATGCCTGGCCAAGAGAAACTGAGCTCCTTTCATTATTGTCTGTAAGAGCAGCACAACCCCCAGCTGCTTCAGATTTTGCTGTGAAGGACAGAAAAATGGCCTCTGCTTGGTGACAGCGCATGCCTCCTCTCTCCAAATCTCATTATTTCTGTGTCACATTTCTCCTTTAAATAATTTCCTTTCTGTTTTGACAAATAAGGCTATATTTTAGACCCTCAACTTCCATCCTAGAGCAATCGGCACTTCTAGAAGACCCTCCAACCCACACAAAGTGCATCTGCTAAAAGTATCTTTGACGCCTATTGCTTGTTGATGTCTTTCATTTCTTTGTGTCCATCCACTGGCTCTTCTTATATCAAATTCCAGTTTCTTCACTCAGTTTCAAGGCTCTTGACAACTGTATCTTTCTAGTCTTGTCTATTACTGAATCTCAACAGGGATGTTACGAAAGTAAACTTGTTTGTATTTTTGAAGCACTCAGAAATCATGATAACGACTGCCACACAGACGCTCATGAGGAAATTAGTCATTCTGTTTCCATTGTAAGGCTCATCATTTATTTACCAGTCTCTACCCCTGCACCAGATGAGGCAGAGGTCTTAAGGAAAAAAAAAAATTTAAGAAAGAACTGAAATCTGAAACTCAATACTCATGCAAAAAGAGATGGCATAAAAACTACACAGGCAATTGAACTCTGCTATTTCCTGACTGTGGGGTGCTCAGCATTACAGCTTGAAATTTCCTTGAACGATTTGTCTGCAATGGTACATCATTTCCCAGAAAAAGTATCAAAATTGAGGTGATGTCTGGGCTTCCAGGTAGAGACACAGCCGCTTTAGTGTGGGATCCAGCCTGGGATTAAGAGGTGTTAATTTCGATGTTTGGCTGTAGGGTACACTCACGAGCTGAGAGTTTGGCATCCGCTGTCACCCAGGGAGCTCTGGGCAGTGCAGCCAGCACAGCGGGAGCAGCTCAGCACACCCCAGAGCAGACACTGCTGCTCCACTGAGGAGCCCCAAGGCTGCATGGACCGCCTGGAGCAAATCTCCATGGACCACAGCAATGCAGACACCTAGAGATACCTAGCGAGGCTTTAACATAAAAAAAAGTAGTTGGCTGAATCCAGAGCCAAATATTGAAACAACAAACTGTCTCTTCTCACTCCTGTTGTACCACTTTTGTAGTAGGCAGTCTGAGCCTCTGAAGAACACTGTATGCAAGGACTCATGCTGGTCAGATTATTTGGGCCCTACGATGGCATAAACATTGAGTATTACCAGTTGTGACACCACCACCACCACTTTCTTTCATTTTCCCTTTAAAGTGGTTACCCAGGGTGGGACTCAGTTGGCTGAACACAGGTGGGTAGCCATCATTTCAGATGCCACAAGAAAGCTTGCTTGGCCCTTGGCTGCTGCTCCTGGTCCCAGGTCTCCCTTGGGTGCTGCCGGCCAGCTCTGCATGGATGCCCCAGATCTGCCAGGGCATCTCAGGAGGTACCAGGCATCTACCTTGAACCCTAGTCTCACAGCAGACATCTGAGTGGGGACAGAGCTGGCACAGAGACTTCTGATCAGCTGCTATTAACAATTTATCTGGAAAATGAGGAATATTCCCACCCAGGATCTGGTGAATGGCTAAACGGCTGTTCAGGGAAGTTAATGGCGCAGTTCCCCTCAAGGGTGCTGCCCTGGGGCACTCGCAGACCAGCTGCCTCTATCTCCTCACATGGAAACCAGGGGTGCATGCAATTTTTTGGCAGTGCTCTCTGAATTAAGAATCAGGCTTACCAGTAGTTATGATCATTCACCACATTCCTGCTGGCAAGGCTGCAGTAAGCAGCTACATGCACCTGCATGGCCCAGAACTAGTGTGTAATGTCCAGAATATTTCTCACATGCCATAATTTAAAGTTTTTGGGACTGGGGGATAAGCAGAGTTTGTGAGTATTTCACAAAGACACGAGTTCATTGGAACAGCCAGAGATCTGACCTTGACAAGGCTCTCAGTTTAGGCTGCCAGCTCTTCTGAGCTCGCAATATTTAGTGTTTCAAGTCCTGTATTTCAACCTAGGTACCTGTGTCTGACCTTCATGCTTACTAAATGCATTGACACTTCTGGCTTTCATGGAGCAAAGCTCTATAAACATCAGCTTCACCAGCCATAAAACTGTACGGCAATGAAAGGAGCCAAAAATCTATTCAGAATGGTAGTACAGGGTTGGGCCTGACTTGTAAATTTTAATGCTCAGGTGGGCAAAGTGCACCTACCTGTCCCCTTCAAGATACAAAAGTGGGTAAATATCCCATAAATCCCACCTTTCCTTTCTCTCATCACCCATCAGGCACTGCCCTGATCATCCCCTGTTCCAGGTTGCGTCCCTGTTAGGGGGGACACGAGCAGAAGCTGCAAAAACAAGAGCAGGGGGCAGGCTGGGTGGCTGCGGGGCTTCCCAGTGTGCCAGCAGCAGCATTGGTCCAGTATCTATCCCACCACAGGGCCAGAACGCCCACCCGCACTCTCTGCTCCCCACTGGGGGCACCCAACATGGCCCAAGGAGAAGCGCCGGTGCTATGTTTAAGTGCAGCTACAAGCCCACCCAGCAGGTTTTTATGAAATACAGATGTATTACATACGCCTGCAATGCTGCCATCATTCCTTAAGAAACGGGATTTTATGTCAATCTTCTGCGAGGTCTGAAGGTACCTCTGCATAGTCCTGCACCTTGATCACCTGCACGCTGTTGCCCCATCTTTCTTCCAGCAAGGCCACGTCTCCTGTCAGGGAGTCCCTAAGCTGCATTTGGGGCAGTGTGCTAAGTCTGGCTAAGGACTTACACTTGCTGAAAAATTTCCAAAAATATTATCACACAATAAAACTAGCCAGAACAGAGCTTTGGGCAAAGACCTTAAAGCTTCTGCGCTCCTGATGGAGCTCCCTTCTCAGGATTATTGATTTTCATGCTGGTAGCAGGAGCCACAAGAGAGAGAGAGAGGGGAGCAGGAACCTATCCTCCCTCCCAAGTTTAAGTGCAGTCCTTCCTCTTGTGCTGGCCCCCGAAATCCTTTCTGATGTGTCAAGGAGAGAGACAAGCAGTGACAGAGAGACCCCATCCAAACAACACTGGTAGCTAAAGTGTTTGCCTGGGGAGATGAGGGTTTAACTCACCGGCCACTGAAGTTTCATACACTCCTTGCTTTCACTTTTAAGAGAATACTGTTAGTTCACAGCTCTACAGAAAGCACAGACACAGTCAGAATAAAGACATGAACCAGGAAGGTATTTTAGATCCATTAGTTATAATTTACACACCAGTGACATACAGCATAAAGACAAAATATACAGATTTTCATATATATAAACACATGGATCAACACAGTGCACAATTCAAAGTTATGTTACAATTAAGTGTACAATTTTAAATATGGCTTTATAAACTAGTAGTAATAACAGTGCTAAAATAATGTATGTCTCATGTAAGTTCATAGACAAACAACATAGTGTAGCTACAGCATTAAAGTCCTCATTTCGCAATGTGTTGCTTCATTTTGCTAACCCTCATACACTGCAGCTAGCACATACTTTATTCTTGCTGGATTGCACACCCCAATGATTAAAACTTTGGGACTTGCTTTCTTCAAGTATCCTGAAAAATAAAAGCCTGCACATTCAAGATTAGTTGTAAGAACAAACTAAGAAGTGAGGGAAGCACACACAAGGACGTAGTGCCTAGTGAGAACAACAATACAACCAGTGAAGCTTAAAAAACTACTTTTTTATTGTTTAGAGTTGAAAAAAAACAGGGTCATGTTTTGTTTGCCTTACTGCCCCCAATAAGACAAATTTTTAGGTGAGCATAATTAGAGGAGCAAGAGAAATTGTAAATTCTGGGTCACTTGGAAGCTTGGTTGGAAACTCTGGCCTCCCTGAAGCAAATGGCACTTCTGACAGTGACTTCAAAGGAGGAAGGATTTTATTTGTTCTGCAGAAGTTGAATGCGTTTTGGAAGCATGTGCTCCATTTCAGCTTTAGTTTGTTGAGCTGAATGTGGAAATCATTAGATGAAACCCTACAATCCTTTTTATGCACAAGTCAGACTAATGGTTCATAATGATCTCCTCTGGCCTTAAAAATCTGGAAGTGGGGCAAGCCAGGATGTGGCACTAACAATTTAGCACTGCAGGGACACACTGAATGTTTTCATTGACTGAGACTCCTGTGCTGTACACAGACACCCCATTTCTTTACCAAACTCCTCAGGGAGCTGCGGAAACCTTTGCTGAGAAGTAGATGACATGAGGGTACTTCCACCGGGAAGGAATGCAAGAAAAGCCCTCCCTGATGGCCATCAAGGAGAGAGGATTGCCTAAAACCACTGAGACAGAGCTGATTCATGTTGTTACAACTTCCTCCACTAAGACAAAGCCGTAAAGACAAGGGCCACTGGCCTGAAAATTAAATCCCCCCTCCTACCAGCAACCCATGCGGTACAGAGGAACACCTGCCCTTGACAGGGCACCAGATGACCATGACAGCCCACGTTCACCAGGAAGCTCAAAGCTGGGCTCACCACAATGCTCTGTAAAGGGGTCAAACCCTAAAGAATCCTTGTCCTTGCCCGTCATCACCAGGATGCAGACGACTCTGCAGCATGGGCACGGGATGACAGCACGCTGGCAGCCTCACCGGAGCCACAGCTACCAAAAGGGGTCCCTCTGCTGCCCACCTGGCACTAACAAACACCCAACACGTAGCACAGCACACACAAATACCCGTAGCATTAATCGAATGCTGAAACCACCGCTGTCAGAGGTACCTCTACTCCTAGTCCCCGGGATTAGACACTACTGCTTGGGTGCTCCTCCGGATCACAGCCACGGACAACTCACACTATATATACATATATATACATATATATATATATATATATATATATATACACACACACATACATATATATATATATATATATATAAATTTCCATACACTGGCTACTGAGCCATCCAACATAATTCTGCATTTAGAGAACATAATTTGCTTAAATTCGATCACATGCCTAATTCCTAATTTTGCAGTATTTGGAGATGGAGTAGGCTAGGCTAAATAGCTACTTGTCAGAAAACAGATTCAAATTCTTATTCAAACATCTAAGGACAAGACCCACTTGAATTCATCCTCTGCCACAGAAATTTTACTTGGTGAGCTGCCCTGCATAAATCTGCACATAACACTTTTCCAGCAGGCAATATTTTGTAAGGCTTAGTATTTGACAGATATAGCCCCTTCAATGAAAACAGCATGAAACTGTCATGATTACTTGAGCAGACATCACTGACAAAAGGAAATTTGTGCCTGATCTGCTGCTGCAGAAATATTTCAGGCAATATTTTTTCAAAGAGAATATAGATCTGGAGGGACATTGCCAAGGTTTTAAAGATCAAAACGTGTAACTTGCAGTGTTATAATTGGATGGGAACAGTCCTCCAGATCTGAAACATCAGGTTTGGTTTGGTTTTTAAATCAAGCACCACATTTGTAGGATTTCTGTAGGACCTATACACATCCTGGCATCTGTTTCCCCCGCTCGGTAACAGTGAGCTCTGCTGACAGAGCCAAGGAGGCCGACAGGGGTAAACAAATCCCGTCTGACATGACAGAGTGTTACACAGTCAAACACTGCTATTCACATGAAAAAACAACAGACTGCTTCAAATCTAACTCTACTGGCAATGCAGGCCTTGCTTTAAACTCCCAAACGAGGAGCAGACTAATTATCCATTCTCTTAAAGCAGAACTACAGAAACAAGGGCAAATGCTCAGCCTTTGGGGATATTTGAGGTAAAGTAACCGGGAGGAAGCATGCTGTATCTCAGTGGGATGGAGGTTGTTCTCCAGGTGGTGAGCAGGGCAGGGCTCCTGCCTGCTGCTGGAACAGGGGTGTTGGCCAGGCTGCAGGTTCAGCCTGTGTCCTGTGGTGACCCACCACTCTGTACCCTCCCTGCATCCACCCCTCTCCCACCCACCGCCTCCTTCCCTGACCACCCAAAGGTCCCGTGCCCTATTTTGGGAGGGGATGGCCAGCATAGAGGAGCCCCAGCCAAGCTCTCCTCCTGCCAGGACCATGGACCACTCCCTCCAAAACCAGCCAGGGCTGTGGCTAGGACCACAACCAGATTTAGCTGTGATGCTCTCAGGGACCTGACGGATATCTGATGCTCAGAGGTCCCTGAGCCTTTCTTAATGTCACCCTGCAATTAGCATCTGGCCACCAAAGCAGGACACCCGGCCAGGGAAAATCATTATGTGGTCGGTGTCACCTCAGACACAACGTTGTGGTTTCCTTCACCCTCCAGCTTGAAGCGGCCACCCCAGCTCACCCACCGCACAGCTGTTCCAGGTGTCACTGCTGCAGAGACACCTGGTGTCCCCAGCCCCTGCCAGCAGCACAGCCAGGACCTCTGGCATCCCTACGATGGACTTGCTTGCAATTTTCTTCAGTGAGGAAGAAAACAAAACAGAGGAAATAAAGATGCCTACTGACTATTTTTAGTTCTGCATAGCCCCTCGGCCCCAAGATAGAAAGTAAAGATGATTGAAGGGAAAAAAAAACACTGTGGGACTAAGAAAATGTTGCTCTTCTAGCAAAATTTTGGAAAGTTCAAATATTTTCTGGTTTTACTGAAGAAAATTCTTGTCTTCTCTTTCCCATGCAAACCAAAATTAACTAGCACTTTTTCATATCTGTTGAAAGAGTAATTTTTTTTAAAAAAAAACATCTTTTTTTCCCCCCAGGAACACTTTGCCAAGATGAGTTTCCACATAAAAAAAAAAAAAAAAGCTTGGATTAAATCCTTTTAAACAGGTCTAACAGTCAGTATTTGTTTCTGGATGGGATAAATATACACAAGGATTCCCTACCAAACCTGGACAAAATACTACACCTACAACTTCCTAAAGAGACACTGTTTACTAATTTCACCTCCAGTTTGAAACACGGCCAAACATAACAACACAGACGTTATCTAGAGTAGCTGTCATAAGGAGAAAGCCAACTAACTTCTCCTCTAAAGGAATCCTGAGTAGTCCCTCAGAAAGGGAAGGCATGTGATGAGCTGCAAAATACATTCACCTCACTGATTAACACTCTGAAAAACCTCAGAGATTTTTTACAATGAGAGTGGTGAAACACTGGAATGGGTTGTCCAGAGAGGCGGTAGATGCCCCATCCCTGGAAACATTCAAGGCCAGGCTGGACGAGGCTCTGAGCAACCTGATCTAGTTGAAGATGACCCTGCCCATTGCAGGGGGGCTGGACTAGATGACCTTTGAAGGTCCCTTCCAACCCAAACTATTCTATGATTCAGTCCACAGCAAAACGCCGCTTCCATTTCTGCAACCCCTTTGGATCCTCTCTTTCTTCACCCTCCCCATGGACAAAGCCCATTACCTGCCCAGGGAGGGTGAGGTTCAGTTTCCACTGACAACACACCAGTTATTCGAAACAAAGGCAAAAATAAAAATCTCTGGGTGTGAATGTAAGTGTGACCCTGCGATGCACCTAAATCCTCAGGGCAGGTCCCCACACTGTGCTATGGTGGCACCAGCCCCAGCCACCACACCAGCAGCTCTGAGGTGGGGCAGACAAACAAGGTCATGGCATGACACCAGCTGTGGCATTGCCCATCTCTGCCAAGCCACACAAAATCCAGATCAAGCTGCGCATACATGGGAGGGTAAAATTACATCGCCGACTTGTGGTTAACCTGCCTTTTGGGATGTCACAAGTGCCATTGCCACAGACAGATCAGTCAGCCCACCAAAATTATAAAGATGACACTTTCTGCTGAACTCAGGCTGGTCTTTTAGTAACCATGACACACAGATGGGACTCATCTGCTGTCAGCAGGAGCCTCCATACCTGCAAACACACCCTCACAATGCTGAAAGATGGAGAAAGCACGGCCTTCAAACACGCATAGGCAAATGAATGAGAACATCTCCATCAGAATTTCTGACACGCAAATGTTTTTAAAGACAAGCTTTCTGACATGAATGCTTTTTATCCAGAATACCAATGCCTACTTCTCTGCAGGCAGCATCTACCCTGACTTGTCTATGGAGTTTCACAGACATTTTAAGCCGTCGTCTCTGTGTTTTCAAGCCCAAGATTTATCTTCTTGTGCCCTATTCCTGTGCTTAGTTTCCTGAGAGGGGTCCCAAGTAACTGGATGATATCCTCCTCCTTCTTGGTTTTGGTCCGCTTTCCAAATGACACTTGCCCACAACTGAGATCATTGATTGGAACATGGCACCAAGGACATGGCTGGGGAACTGAGGAAACAAGTACAAATTCACACCCACCTCAGGCCACACCACACTTGCCAGCTCTCGCTGTGGTGGCTCCCATGCATGAACAGAGCTGGAGACTCACTGCAGATTTGTGTTCCCCTGCTTTCAGTGCCACAGTTAGCTCAGTGTTTCCTCAGCACAAGTACCCTCCTCTGCAGGAGACACTCCACAATCCAAGAAAGAGAGGTGATCTTTGAAAACTGCAGTTATTTCAAGCTCCAGACTATTAGGACTATCAACAATTAACATGCTAAAGCAGTTGTCTGCCCTATCTGCTCCCAGAACACATGACATAAACAGCACATTATAAAAATTTCATTGAGGGATCCTGATTCATCTAACTGTAACTCATTGAGAAAGTCATAATTAAAATATCGCACCCACTGAAGCACCTTCCTAGGCAGCTCTAAAGCAGTTGATTGCCTTGGCCAACATCTTGCATTTCCACAGCATCCCATGCCTAGAAACACCACAAACTGCTTTGCAAGCTCCATGGGTCTGATGTGTCTGTTGGTAAAGAGCACAAAGCACCCAGTGCTGAGATGCACCATTCTTTAGCAACAAATCCCAATTCCTTAGCCTTGCCTAGCAATAGCAGACAACAGCCAGAGGCAGGAAGCAAAAACGTGATAACAACCATTCAAAAACAGAGAAAAAATTTAGATGCCTGAGGCAGGTTTTGGCCAACACACATTCCAGATGAGTGTTTGGGAGATTATACATTAAAACTGACGTTTCCCTTCTGAATAAAAATATTCTACAGTAGTGACTTCAATCTTTTGCAAAGAATCACTAAAAAGTTCCTTTCTGTAGGAATATGTTTTCCTCCCGCCTTCCTTGACTGTCTCTCAAAGAATCAGGAGCAGGTTTTTCCTGCAGATACTATAAACATATGCACCCAAAGTACAGGTAGCTATCAGCTAAAAGCCCTCCCGAAACTCCACCAAATCAATACAGCATTTTCTTCCATGGGAGAAAGGTGTGTCAGTCAAGCTTCTTCCATTTTTGTCCTGAGCCCATTCCTGTAAAGGTATCAACACAAACCAGCTCTGGCAAATGCTCCACTTCCCAAGGCTCTGTCCCACCTGGTTGCGGGACCTGGTTTTGAACACAAACAAAAATGTAGATTGAAAGGTCCTGTTGTCTTCTAGACCTTCAGTTTGTCCATGTGTGTTTTAAGTAACAGTTTACCTTGGTTCCACCTGAACAGTTACACAAAATGAAATAAGGTTGAAATAGTCCAAGTAGCATGTGACAGTTGAGTCAAGCACAATGGTCTCTTCCAAAGTGGTATAAACCTCTTCCAGACCTGGAGGAGAAAATACATCAGACAGGTGCCAAGAAATAGCTTGTCTGCAAAATGGGAGATGTTGTATGCATCACTTGCATTGTTCATGATCTCTGTACTCATCCATGTCCACATCCGAATCAAAGAGTGAATGTCCAGTGTAATCTGTGTCAGGGGTTTGAGAAATACTGTTCCCTTCCTCATCAAATGTTTCTGTCCTTGAATAAAAACTCAAGTCCCGCAAAGGGGAGTAAGTCTTGCTCGCTTCGCTGCTTTCCTCAGATTCATACAGAGTGTTGTCATCATCATGGTGCCATTCTGGCCAAAATTTCCTTCTTATTCTTTCACAATACATAGCAAGATTAATCAGTTCACCTGAAACACAGCACAACAGACTCCAGTAAATGCATCCAGTCAATAATGCTCTAACTCACCTGCTGATGCAGAAAGATGTTGGCACTGTTTGGAAATAAATTGTGCAGGTTCCTCCCAAAGAGGTTTCAAAGTGTCAAGATCCCATCAATCCTCTTAGCAGCTCTGTTTGGAACTTTTATGTAACTTAAAACACATATTATTAACCTACATTCAACAAGAAGGGTTACACTGGCATGAATATAAACGCATGTAGCAAAATAATTATCCCAAATTCAACCTCTACAGAAATAAATCAAGACAAGATAATAAAACTTTAAGTTTTTCATAGTAAAATCCTGCTGACTTTGCAGAAACCTGGTTTCTAAAGACAATTTGATCCTATCTAAACAATACACTTGGTTAGTAAACTAGAGAAAATTTGCGGTTTCCACCACCAGATGGCAGCGTTGCCTGCAAGATAAATTCACATTCTAAGGTTTTTATACGGTCACTGGCACACCCCTAATGTTCTCAGCCTTAATACCTTATGCCTCATGTTTATATAAACATGTATGCTTAGACTGTGCTTAGAGAAGAAATTACCAAAGAATTCAAAGAAATAATAGCAGAACAACATGAGTAAGTGGTTGGGTACAGAGAATCAACCATACCGCTTAGGTATTTGCATCTATTACCATGTATTTAATTTTGTTAGAAACAAACTAGTTCACCAAACATAGTATTCCTCCTTGAAAGCCACAGACACTTGAGGACTTTATCTGTCATTTGCCAGACATCAAAGGGAAGAATTGTATAGACAATACTTATATCCCCATCTCAAGTATTTTCTTCCTCTAAGTTTTAATAATGAGGAAGTCCAGGCCTCTTCACTGTTGCTTTAGTAGCAATCTCTTGCACAAAGATCTACAGGTCGTATTCATTCCTTTTGCACCTATTTTACACCCTTTTCCTCCTTAGCTCTTCCCATTTTTCATGCTTCACAGTTTTATTCTGAGAAGGGATGCCAAGTTACTTTGACATGCCTATAGCACCCCACAAGAAAAGAAAAAAAGGAAAAACAACATGCAGAAGACTATGTTGGTTTCCAATTCATGCAAAAACACAGTGACTCCAAAGTCAGGGTGGACCTTTTCTTGCTCAGCATCTTCAATAACAGCAAAGGCTGTAATTTCAGTAGGACAATAGCACGTGCAGTTCCACTGTCAACGAAACTACTCAGTTCAGCAGAATTTGGCTCATGGCCATGTGTCTGTCTTCTCGTACTTTACTCAGCATTCATTTCTTAAATGCATTCAGTCCTTGCTGTGTTAGACAGGGAAAAGATCAAGTACAGGAATAGAAACAATTTCCATGTGGAACATTAAAGAGAAAACAAACAAGAATTTTAAGAGAAAACAATATTACAGGATACAAATGCTACATCAAAGGCAAGAACAGCCAGCGATGCAGTCTTCAAATGTCCTTACAAGGTGCTTCAAGTTTAAACATGGCGAATGCCACCAAGAGTTTTTCATCAGAAATCACCTGAGCTTTCTTACCTTTAATTAGTCTCTCTGGTCGAGTCCCTGGTAGTGTCCACATTGCCTGTGCCAGATGCCCAAAGACAGTGGCATCAACAGTGGAAACGTGTGGTCCCATAATGTACTTCTTGTCACCTGTAAATACAACGGCAAATCATTTCTCGTCTGGATGTCACTTCTCCCCAGTTATTAAAAACAAAAAAATAATTTCCTAGTTACATATTCAGCGTATTTTTTTTACTGAAATAATTCAGCTGAAAAGGTTTACCTGTTCAAAGACGGGAATTCAACACTGAATATGATTCAAAAGCTGTTTCTAGGGTTCAGCAGGTAAAATCCATCACTGCAGCTTCCCCTGTACTCACCATTTCTGTAACCAGGCCCATTACAAACCCACGACTGGCCACATAACCTCCTCTGCTCATCACTGCTGGCAGCACACACACTGCACCAATTCTGCTTCAGATTACTCAACTGATCACACAAAAAAGGAAAGCCATACCCAAAGGTTTTCTAAACTGATGCAGCAGTCAGACTGGCAGCAGCTGCTCAGAAACAACCTGCATCCCCAGGAGGGGGACATAGCCGTCAGAAGGAGCAAGCAGCTCCTCTCTCACACCATCAGTGAGGTGGCCCCCACCTCCAAACACTCATTTCTACCTGGCAGGGACCAAACAGAGGCACCTCAGGCAGGCAAGTGACTCAATAGCTCCTTGGAACTGGCCAGGTCAGAGGAGGGACGTGTCTGTTCCACACCGCTATTCTGCTTACCCCTCTGGGCACCCCAATGCCATGATGGTCCTGAGAGGCCACCACAGCACAAACAGATGGATAGCTACCTAAGATAGGGAAGAAAATCACATTTCAAAGCCACCGTTTGCAAAGAAACCTCCAGTATAAAGGTTTCCTCATCACAGGCACAAGACCTGGAGCAAAGACCACACACAGCACACACAGGTGAAACATGGGGTATTGCAGAGGTCAGGTTAGATGGTTGCACTGTCTCTGCCTTGGCCCAAAGTGCTATAAACTCCATGAAATGTGGTATGTAATTGAATTCTCCAAATCCAGTTATCCCATCTCCTCAGGACATTCTTCCTCTGTCCAATATAAGCTGCCTGTAATTCAGCAGATTATTAAGTGTTGGGGTTATTGAGTGAGTTTAGAAAAACTGTTCAGCAGTAAAATGCATCAAATTCCAGAGTATGATCCAATGAATGCTGTCATCCCACAGTACTACAGTGGAGCAAAGCAGTGCTCAGGAATAACCTCCTCTAGCCTGTCAGGTGTAACTTTAACATGGAATTAAGTCTCCCCAGCTCTTTCACAGTTGCATCAATCTATTGTTTGAAAACTATGTACAGGGTAGACGTTGTGTCTTTTCAGCATTTACGTGACGCCTAACATTCATTGATTTTAAACACAGCTCAAAAATTGGTCCCCAAACCACGGTTATATGCCAAGACTAGGAATTCAGGACCATACAGCTGGGTTTGAGACTCCATCCACAGCAATGTGCTGGGAAGCAATTACTGCCGTTTCCACCTTGCTACAACTAAGGCAGGCAGTGAGTGAGGGCTGAACCATCCTGCTCTTTTGCAAACAGAGTGGCTCCCCCCTGGCACAGCACCTGCACCTTCAGGTGTGTAGAAACAAAGGGGAAGAGAAGGAAATAGAGCTGTGGTTCCATAAAACTGTAAATCTGGTTTTAGATCACCCTGCGCTGCATAACACAGCCTGCATGCACATTTCCTTCTACCAATTCCAATCTGTTCCCAAAACCTTCAGTGCAACTTTTCTCCAGAAGACTTTCTGACAGACCAGGTATCACCTCTCAGTATCTAGTTTTATATCTGACTGCACAGTGTCTGTTGCACTGAGGCTGTCATAGCACTCATAACCTCCAACACCTCCCCATATCCTCTGGCTGATCCCACAAAAATGCAACCACCAGGTCACACCAGGTCACACGCTGAAATTTGTACTGCCCAGGGATTTGAGAGCACACAGCTCCTCTATTCACAGATACATGCGCCAGAGGATTAAAAAGCAGCTACTGGGTCAAAAAAATCCTGTAAGAGACAGATGTGCAAGACTCAGGGCTGGCAGGAGACCTGTACCCTGGCACAGCAGCACATACAGTCCACACAGGCTGCTGCAGAGCATTTCAACTAGTATTAGACGCTCATGTTCAGGTGGGTCCCACCTTTGTGTCCCTGCCCTCCACAAAACACCAAACACTTCACAAAAGCCAGTTCAGGCAGCTGCTGCCCTGCAATTCCCTGCTCAGAATCCCCATTTACCCAAAAGCCTGAGGCAGGCAGACAGCTGAGGAGGTGCCAATAAGACTTATGGGCACTGCTCACTCACTTGCATCTTTTAAATAATTACCAAAACATATATATTAATCTATTGCTAGTTCCTATGCCCAGTTCCCCCCATTTCCTTATGCTACCAGGCAGTAGAAAACTACAACAACACAAGGAAATTACATTTGTGGTTTAAAAATTGCAGGACAGAGAGCAAGGTGATACCAATGGGGCAGGCTGATCCATCACAGGATGATTAGTTCCCGTTTCTAGGTTTATAAGACATCTGGAGGATTCTGTTAGGGAAACAGGTACATGGGAGAAGGAAAAATGATCCTCAGAAATGAAAAAGAATAAAAAGCAGCACTCAGCATGTGACTGGGAATGTCAAAATGAGCATCACAAGATCTGGCAGCTGCCAAGTTGTCATTCTCTGGAAGGAGCACTTGGAATTTAGAAGTTATTCTTGCTCCCATGTGAATGGTCCTTGTTAAAAAATAGGGAGCATTAAATTAATCTGATATGCCTGATTACTGACAGCTACAGTTTGGGATGTGCAGCTATTCTGCATCATAGGCATCCTTTTTAGGATCTTAACATTGCCCTCTAATTAACAACCAAAACCCCAATGGCTTCCTCTTCTAGGAAAACACATGGGCACATATATGTGGAGCAGAATCTCACAAAGATTTTTGTGCAGCCAATAGCTGACTGATTGCCTTCTCCTCCCCGCTGTGAAACCGCAGAGTTTCCAGCCAGGCTGGAAGTCCGCATCCCACCTCCTGTCCCCATCCCAGTGATACCACCTGGAGGCCACGGTTACTAGACCCAACCAGAAACAGCTGGCTGGAAAAAACCTGAGCATGCTGGTGTTAATGAAAAATCAGGGCAATTACATAAAAGCAGACAAATGTACCAATAATCAAAGGGCAAATATGATTCATGTAACTACACACTGACTAATCTGACATCCATTTCTGAAGGGAAGATAAGAAAACATACAATATTCAGCTGGTAATGTATTAAAATAACAAGAATACAACAGATGCCCATCAAGGCTCTTTGAAGTAGACCAGGCACCACATTCTCATCAATAATCTGGAAGGAAAAATAAACCCCTGCAGATAACATGTATCAGACAATTAAAAAAAAAAAAATATTTGGAAAAAAAAAAAAAACAACACCTTAACCTTAAAGATTTCCAGTGATTTTTCCCCACCAAAAACAAATGTAAGAGACTGATTATAGCATTTACCTTCACAAGGAGATGACCCAAGCCACCCAAGGAGGAAGACACATCCACTGCTGCTCCATTCAGCCTGCCAGAATTGACCAGCCAGAACCAGGGGGCTCTGCTGAGCACCCAAGTCATAGGTTAAACTTGTCCCAGCTCCCACCCCAACCCCACTCCTCTCTGTGATGTACACGGAGACACGTGGTGCCAACCTTGAAGCTGCAGCAACAGCAGTCCCACAGGGGAGGGTACCCTAGGCTGGCCACAGCTCTGCAGCAGATGTGCCCAGACAATCTTCTTCTAAAATGTGCTGCTCCCTCACTTCCTCCCTCAGAAAGAAAAGGGATCTCTTAAGCTCCAAAACCAGGTTTTCTTGGAAGAGGGACTATAATTGGTAATTTTTTCTGTTAACAAACAAAATGCAGCACAAGAAAGCACTGACAGAAGAGGAGCTGTCAACAAATGTCCCCCTTGCCCACTGTGCCCCATGCATCATGTCTTTTTTTCCATATTGCTCCAAATCCAGCAACTTGGCAGGTTTGTTTCAGAAAACAAAGTTACAGAAAGCTCTACACAGCCCCATCTAGGTCCTCTGCAAATATCTTCTTTCCAAAACACTTCAGAAGTCCAGGAGCATCTCTCTTCCTCCCCTTTCTCAGCAAGCATTCAGCTTTTGCCTGCTGCTCTCATCCTGCTCTCCCCATCCACTCCACACCTACTTATTTAGAGCACATGCAATGTGCCCCCTGCCTTCACAGCACAGGGCAGGGAGGCAGCCCTCCTGCCCTCCACTCAGCCACCTCTTTAAAGCCATCATAACAGGGAACAAAGCAGCCACACAGGTACAATCTCTCTTGGTTCCTTGTGCAAGAGAGACACAAGCTCAAGGGAAGCAACAATCTGCCCCAAACCAATTCCTCAACTTGCAAATTTTAACACAGAAGCACAATATTGTTAGCTCTCAGCAAACTGCAAGGCAAGCAGCACAGTGCAAGCAGCCCCAGTGCAGATTTCAGCCTGAGCTAAACAACAGAAATGAGGCTCATGTGGTTCTAGCTGAGTGAAGCCAACCTTCAGACTAACCCTATGGGATCCATCTATGACAACCAAGAAGCCTAAAACCACCCACTTTGACAACATAGACCCATCTCCTACCAGCAGCTTTGAAGAAAGCTGCTGGCACCAACCAAATATAACAAACTCTAGCTCATCAAAATAACATCTGCAAAGGGTTTTCAAACAGCAGCCGCATAACAATCTATCAAACAGCCACGACTCCCATGAAGAAAAAAATGTGACCCCTGCCTCCAAAATATAAATAAGAGGCTTCACATGCAGAGCTAAACACTACATTTTCCTAAATTCACACAGCAAAATGCTCTTCCAAAATTGCAGGACGGGTTCTGCTTCTTTAGATACACACAGCTGGTGCTTGGAGAAGAAAGCCACGTATCCCTCTAGAGACACAATTTGGTAGCAAACAGCAGGGAAAGAAACACTGTCTCTGTGAGATCAAGGGTGGCACTGAATGGCAGCAGCAGTGTGGACTCCACCTACTGACAAAATGAGATTATTTGTGTACACCACCAAGCTGCCAGGAAGCGCTCGCAGTCGATTTCACCCTGTGGACAGTGGGCTGTGAACAAACAGAACGTATGTTAGCTTGCTGTACGTTACCCAGGAGGCCGGCTAGAGTCCGCATGTCCTTCTCCATCAGCGTGTACATCTCCTCCTCAGAGAAGCGGCCGATGCCGTGGCCGTACATCTCGCGCTTCACGATCCCTTTAGTCAGATGGCAGAAGATCCACTTCAGCAAGTCGCTGAAGGGGCCAAAAAGTGACACCATCTTTTGCGTCTCATGAAGATTTTCCACCCATTGGCAATAAGCCAAAGTCCTAGAGGGATGCAAAAATAAGTTAGAGGGGCACAGTACCCAGACAGCCCATGAGCACCCTGCAAAGTCTTACACAAAGGTTAGGCAATGAGTTTTTTTAAAGCTGAGCACTCACTGCCCTGATGGAGAGGTAGTTCCCAGTGAAGAGTAGACCCTGATGAAACCTGGAGTGACAGCAAACTGACTTGGAAATACTATCGCAGGCTGCTCAGTGCTTTATTTTCTCAGTAAACCACAATGCACTTCAAGAGAAAATGAGATTCACATTGCAATATAAAATAAAAGCTGCAGAATTCTGCTAAGCTCACATAAGAAAACACAGTGCCAAAAGTGCCACAATGATTTATTAGCTAAAGCTGATTGAGTGCACAATCAACAACAACCAAAACAGCCAACAAAGAAACCAATCATTCCCACCAACCTGTTCTCCTTCCTTTCTATACTGCTGAAACTTAGCCAAGTAGTAACTTTGCCCCAACAAAAATATCCTACCAGTCATTTTTCAGAATAACTCTCCTCTTCTTAGAAACTAACTGTGTTGGTTTTGGCTGGTATAGAGTTAATTTTCTTCATAGTAGCTGGTATATGGCTATGTTTTGGATTTGTGCTAGAAACAGTTTTGATAACACAGGGATGTTTTAGTTACTGATGAGCAGTGCTTACACAGAGTCAAGGCCTTTTCTGCTCCTCACAGCACCCCAGCAGTGAGTAGGCTGAGGGTGCACAAGGAGCTGGGAGAGGACACAGCTGGGAGAACTGACCCCAACCGACCAAAGGGATATCCCATACCATATGGCATCACGCTCAGCATAGAAAGCTGGGGCAGAGGAAGGAAAGGGGGCACATTCAGAATTATGGTGCCTGGCTTCCAATGTAATCATTCCATGTGATGGAGCCCTGCTGTCCTGCAGATGGCTGAACACCTGCCTGCCCATGGGAAGTAGTGAATGAATTTCTTGTTTTGCTTTGCTTGTGAGCGCAGTTTTTGCTTTACCTGTGAAACTGTCTTTACCTAAACTCACACACTGTTCAGTACCACTCTTTGAACTGGGGCGTTCTGCACAACCCTTGTTTTCCAAAATGGGTGAATCAGCTCAAGTCATTGGGCTGGTTTCAGGACAGCAGAGTTTGAAACAAAGCCAGATTTAGCGAGAGGCACCAGCACAAGATGGCAAACATGAAGCCAGCAAGCACAGGAATTAACGGCTACTGAAACTCCTAAGTATTAACTTTGGCTAGAAGATGCGATGTGACACTGCCTTGCTCGGGGAATAAAAGAGGATTTAAGAAGGATGGAAAGAAGACTGGGCTGAAAGCATAAGGCTGCTCCACAAAGCAGAATGTTCTATTAGTTGAGTTTCACAGGCCTGGGAAAAGACATGGTCCCTTGGGCAGGTACAGCTCTGAACAGGAAGAAAAACCCTGGTCTTGATGCAACACTGGGAAGTAACTACGAACACTATCTATATCTGTAAATTATTATGTATTACTTGTATATGCTATGAAAAACCTGCTCTCCAAGAACACTGCTGTGTGCAAAGACCCTCCTTCCCCAGCATGGACCTGACCAGCTTCACCCAGCAACTCCGCAACACAGCTTAGCTGCTTTAGGGCATCAGGCCTGGCCACAGAGAGGGACAACAAAAAAGGCAGAAAAGAAAATACAGAAAGACAGGAGACTCCGCAGCTCTTTTAAAAAGTCACCCCAGTCACACAAGACTAACTTGGCCCTACGGACTTGCCATCACTATTGTTCATTCCAACCACACCAGCAAGCTGGCACCACACCAAAAAATGATCAACCACATTCAGGATGGTTTTAATTTCATGGGACAGGATGAACAAGGTTTCCCACAAAGCTAACTGGCCTACACTTTAAAGTAAAATACATTTCCCATGCTCTGGGAGAGAAGGTCTTTGGGTGTGGAAAAGGCAGAGATGAGATCAAGTGTTTAACTATCAAGACAGCAGTGCAGGAAAAGCAGAACTGCACAGGATTTAGGTAATCCTGCTCAGGCTAAGATGTCAAGCAGAGTCTTAAGACATCTGCTTGTCACTTTGAATAAGTTGTCACATGTCCCAAATCTCAAATTTACATGGGCAATGAAGGCAGCTAAATGGACAATCACAGAGTTTACTTCTAAAATGTTACTGTTCTGAGCACACAAAAGCAAAGAGAAAAGTAGGCTCAGATTCAGACAGACAGTTAAAAGCACTTTTAAAACTGGCTTTACAAGCACTTTGTTAAAAGAATTCTATTCAAAGGTTTGTTAATCTGCGCTTCCTACCAAAACATGCTCCTCTTCATTTAATCCCACCCATCATCCCTCTGCTCAGACTACACTGACAGAGTAACATCTACATTACAAAAGGTTAGGAAATGCCACAAATTGGGTAGCCTACATAACCTACTTCAGCATAACTATACCATTTAAACTACCATTAGTATTTATAGGATGACATAATTATTTTAAATAATGGCCTGAACAGAGCATTTTGGGAAACATTAACATTCCCATTTGTGCAAGCACATCTACATCTGTACAAATCTTAAGAGTATAAATAAAACAATAATGCGTTAAAGAGCAATGCTGCGGGGGTGAAGCAAATCTGAAGTCTAAATGTAACAGCAGCTTTGGCCTCAATACATAAATCAGGAGAGGAGATGGAGAAAGTGACTCATCAGTAGCGGCTTGCCTGATTATCCCCAAACTGTCTGCACATCAAGGCAAGGGGGAGGTGTTCACAAGGATGTGAACTGGGGGTTATTTTTCCTATCAGAACCTGTGCAGGGTGGAATTTCTTGATATACATAAGCGTAATAACAAATTCATTCCACAATCAGCTGTAGAAAGCCCACCTGCTGTGCTACTTCCCAGAGCAACTGGCTTTTAAGCTGCCGGTGACATTCAAGCCTCATCATTGTTAACAGCAGGAGAGACGTCGCTCTTATAATTGGCTTGATGTATTTAAACATATTCATACTACAAACATATTTTCTGTTTAATACACAGCAAGTCTGAACACCAACCAAAGGCAGATTAGTTTTTATTTGCTTTTCCTGTAATTCAAGCACTCACCACATACATCATGTTTACATGGTCTTCTTGAAAGACAAAGCTAGAAATGAGTTAAATATGTATGTCTATTTATACATACATATATACACGCACACAAATCACTAGGGTTGTGTTTGACGATACAGCTAAACCGATCTAATGGGTTAGTTTTGTTAAGCTGCATATTCAAGGCTTTAGGTTCTCACTAAGCCCATTTGTGACACCGACCTGCAATCCTTCTCCTGAGATTAAGGTGCCAGAAATCACCCCGCAGGGGCTGCCAGCTTTCCAGGCACCAGGAGCTGCCTGGTTTGAACGTCAGCAGTGCCGCCTAGCCCGGCATGCCAGCACCAGAAGGACACGAGAACCTGATGTCCTCCAGCCCGTCTTACATAGAGGTCTGATCCCACAAATATGCTGCAGATACACCAAAAACTCAATGCATCCTGAAGATGGCTGTGGGTGTTCCACGGACTTCTGAGGGCCCACGAGTCACTGCAGGCAGTGGAGATGACCCAGGACAAGCCTTGAGCACATGACAGAGGTTTGCTCTGGATCCAAGACCTGGAGCAAGAGCCACAAAAATCAGTCTGCTCCCATCTGTTCCCTGCTGACTCAGCCCAACACACATCCAGGTTAGCAGGCTTTTTCTTTTGCCGATTCAAACATAGCAAAAGCCTTATAGTTATGACATTCCCCAGGCACAGGAGCTCCAGTGCCAGCTCCAAATCAGTCTTGTGCATCTCTGAGATATGCTCTAATCCCAGCACTAAGATAGATACGCTCACTCCCTGTCTTTCTGCCTGACCTCTGCCAGGCACTGGGTGGAGGCCGACTGTCCAGAGGCTGAGGTTCACAACAGCCCTGCGCTGCTCCCAACTCCAGCCAGAGCAGCAATTTCCACCTGTAAGAGGCACTAATTGGTGAAGATGAGCAATTACCTTGGCAAAAGCAAAACGGTTCAGGAGGACATGCTGAGCACCCACCAGGATTAGCTTCATCCAGAGACAGCACACCACAGGATGTATTTAGCTTGTGCGTTCAAGAAATGTACTACAGTATTACTTATTTATGATGAAGCTACTTTCCATGCTGCTGGCAATGAAATGGTAGGAATCACATTTTATATTGCTGCTTTGGAGGCTTGATTTTATAAACCTTATCTTGCAGAAAGGCCATCACTGTTATGAATTCCTCACCATGGGACTTGAGGACACCATGAACAAACCCTAAGCCTCTGGTGGAACAGCTGGACAGGTTCAAGGACCAGTATGAAGGGATCCCACAACCACAGATGCCGTGCTGTCAGGGAGAAAGGTGGTTCTATGCAGCTAAAGCCTGGTTCTATTTTAGTGTAACTACAGGATGGTCAAAGATGTTAAACAGGAATTACAGGACTACAACTGTGATGCCTCATAGCTCAGGCTTTGCCCAGTACAGAGAACCAGCATGGTGTAACCTCACCACTATAGCAAGCCTCTGGTACAGCCACACAGCAGCGACATACAATAAGACTTAGAGCTGGATGTTTTTCTACACTGCATCAAAAATACATGCCTTAGGGAAACTCAACCATGTGCCTAAACAGGAAAGGCAACAGGGATATACAGCCAGGCATGCACACCTCTGCTCTCACTTGGTCTAGTACTGTCCACCCATTTCGATCCATCTGCCTGGGTCAGTACCCAAACCTGCACTACCTGTCCCCCATGCTCCCCTGTGTCAGGCCCAGCAGTGCTGAGTCAGCTCAGGGGGAGCCTGGATGGACAGACAACAGCTTCATTGAGGAAAGCACAATTTGTAATTCAGACAACAGCCATATAAGTTTGTCATCAGTAATGTTACATCTAAAGCAGTTAAGTCTACGAACTGCAAAACAACTGACACTAAAGCAAGGAGATGGAGCTTTAAGGGATTAAAAGGCCTCATCTTCCCTTTGGCAGCTATAATAATTGGGGAAGTGAAATTAATTTTTTTGAAATCACATTTGCAGGCACTTGAGTCAGATTTTTGAGGCTATGGCACTGCAGATGGGTGTAACTGGTGAAGGTCACACTTCTTGGAAGGCAAGGATTACATTTCTAAACTACATAATTTAAATCTGCCTACTGAACGCTAAAATTCTTCCCCTGAGACACTAAAAATTATTTGCAGAACTGTATGTACATATGTTGCTGCTCATCTTTGATCATAAGGTGAATGAAAAAGTAGGTAAGGGCATTAAATTTAAATCACACATTTTTTTAAGAAAACTAGTGCAATATAAATGCAAGACATTACAGTAAGGACTTAAAGGCATGCTAGAAAGCAAACTATTTGGAAGGAGCTTTGTCCCTACTGAGGCAGCCAATACAGCATCTAAGATGTCATGTCCACCTGCTACTTCTGTGAATCCAGACTGGAAAGGGGACTTTAAAAAAGGACTGAAATGTAAAATGGTGGGGGGAAATTAGAGGTGTTATTTTCAAAGGTGTCAGTGAAATGCATAAAGTACCAGCAAGGTTGTATTTATGTTTTCCATTCACATACACACCTCAGCTTCTCAGTATACTGCGACTGCGACATCCTATCATCTGGCAGTGTTGCCAGCAATACATATTAACCAGGAGTATCCTGTTTTACAGGAAAGGCAATAATCCATACTGTCATCACACACACAGATAAATAAAATCAATAACTGGAAGAACACAATATTCTGGATTCACACTAAATGCTGGATTTGTTCCCACCCACTCCCCAAACCACAAATGTATTCAGGCATCTTGATATTTTTTTCCTCTTTATTAAGAAGGCTGGTTTTATACGGAGGTCATATGAAACAGGTCGGAGGAACAGCCCAGTGCTGCTCCCTTCTGCAAAGCTGCAGGCAAGGGGCCTGAACTCCTCACTTCACCCACACTGCGCTACAGCTCTCAGGGGAGTTAACCCTGGCTCACACCAGTGTACACAGAAAGAAGCAGCAGTTTTCTAAGGTGAAGAAAGTTATGAAATTAAAAACTGAGTACCCACGCGTTCTGCAAGAGAAAATAAGGCAGCAGCGCAGGGGCACATCTGGCAGCACAAGAGCACAGCTGGCTTCGCCATGCAAGCTTACCAGTACAGGTGCTCCTCCACCATTTTTGTTATGGCTCTGGAAACAGCTCTTTCGTGTGGACCAAGGTGTTTATTCAAGTTCACTCCAAGTTTCTCTTCCAAGAAGTCAATAATGAACTCAGTGCCAGATACTTGCTTGTGATTGTATTCAATCCAAGGCATTTTCCCTTGAGGGGAAAGCTTTCCATCAAAGTAGTTCTAAGGAGAAAAAAAAAAAAAAATAAGTAAGTAAACAAACAAACATGCAGAAAAAAAAGGCCATTCAAGTTCTGTTTCAACGAGAATAAAGCTTTAAAAAAATTTTTGTGTGTTTTTAAAGGCAACATATTAGAAGCATAGAATCATTTTGCTCAGAACAGAACTTTAATAACATCGAGTCTAACTGTTAACCCAGCACTACCAAGCCCACCACTAAGCCATGTCCCTAAGAGCCTAATCTAAGCACCTTCTAAACACCTCCAGGGATGGTGACTCCACCACTTCCTTGGACAGCCTGTTCCTGACAACCCTTTCTGGGAAGAATTTTTTCCTATTTCCAATCTAAACCTCTCCTGGCACAACTTGAGGCCATTTCCTCTTGTCTTATCACTTGCTACTTGTGAGAAGAGACCAACACCCTCCATGCTACAACCTCTTCTCAGGTAGTTGCAGACAGCGATAAGGTCTTCCCTCAGCCTCCTTTTCTCCAGGCTAAACACCCCCAGTTCGTTCAGCCACTCCTCATCAGAATTGTGCTCCAAGCTCCTCACCAGCTTCCTTGCCCTCCTCTGCCTTTCTCTTTTTTTTAAATTTAATACTCTAGACTAGTGGCAGCTGTTCAATCACTGCAACAACTTTACCCTATATGACAGTTCAGATGAAATTAATTATTTCCAGGTGCTGCAAGGTGTTATATGCTTTTATGTTGGATGCCACATGATATAATATTATTTAAGTACCTGAGTTATTTAAGGGGTTGGAGATGCCCAGATTTCCCAGAAGATTTGGTTCATTATTCTAAACAAGTTTTTTAATCACAGGACTCACCCCTAAATTTGGCTCTTGCACAGAGCAGCACTTTTCATGTTAGGAATACTTCATGAAGATTGATTCACTACCTATCTCAGATAGCTGCATTGCCTCCAAGGATAAAAGACATAATCACAAGTGTATAATGGAAGACATATAATTCCTTCTCTGGGCAGGAGGGAAATCTGCCCTACATATGCTTCTGCAACTTTGTAACTTAGAAATCTCATACATTTATAGACTACACTTTTCAGAACTGGGTATCTAAGAGCCCAGCACCAATACAGCACTAGTGCATTGATGAATACTGGTACATGTGCCCAGTGGAGCGCTCACGCACAAGAATCAAAGTATTTTCCCCATTTTACAGCTGGGGAGGGTAAAATACAGAGATTAGACAATGTATGTCTCATCTGACAAGCAGGAGAGGAATTGTGGGCTTCCAAAGGGGATCAGACATTTCACTTAAATTCTCTTTTACTTCTGAAGGCAGAGACACAAGGCAGAGCTTTCTTTCTTTCCCACAATTCTCATCCTCATGTCCTGTTATTTAGTAAACGAAAAATCCTTTCTGAGAAAGCCAAACCACAAAGGCTCAGAAAAAGGCTCTGCACTCAGTCTCTGGTGGCCACCCTAAGCATTTTGGAATCTAGGTCCTAATTGCTGGAGGTTTAGGGTTAGCAATTCTGAACTGACCTGTTTGGGTCGCAAGTATTTACCCTTCTTGAATCCACTACAGACAGACCTCAGTCCCCTGGCAGCAAGGAGCACACACCTCCAGGCGCCTCCAGCTCGGTCTGAGAGAGCAGTAGCCCGGCTGCCGCCCAAAACGTGGATGGGCAAAGCACCACAAACACGCAGCCATTCCCGGCAGCTCTTCCCTCGTGGATGGAAACAGACAGAACAGGTGACGCTGCTGGGAAAACAATGTCTTCTGGCTGTAGCCTCTTCTGGGACTTCTGCCCAAACAGCACAGTAGGGACACTGGATTATATAATGTCTCATCTACCGCATCCCCGCGTGGGTGAGCAAAGCAACTGCATCCACCCCACCTGCCACTGTGGGTGACATGGGGGTTACTGCTCTGGGCCACAAGAGAAACTCTAAAACTGCCGAGCACCTGACACTGAGAGCACTGCCCCATCCTTCCAGACCTTTCCTTCAGCAAAAAGGCTCTTTCAGCACGCAGACTGACTGATAGGTTTCCATAATTTTTCATTATGAGTTTACTACAGAATCATAATCTTTTCCTGGACCTACATAGTATGTCAATATAGCACTGAGCCTTGCTGGCTTCATCTTCATTAAGCCCTTTCAGTATGAGATTTCCCTTCTTGTGCACGAACACTGATATTTTGCAGAAGCTACTAGACTTGAAGATGTGTTTATTACATATTGCAATTACTGTAGTTCATATCATTTGCAACCCAGAAAAAAGAGCAAGTTCTTATTATTCAACTACACATTTCTTCAAGCACATATATTATATATATAAATACACTGCATAAAAACTTGTTAGTGCTGCATTAATATTACACTCTCAAAAACACGAATGAGAGTTAAAGTTCTTGTAGGAAACTTGGTTTAGGTAAACTTAAAAAATCCTTCTCAGGATTTTAATGTTTCATTATGTACCATTTATCAAAGAAAACAGGAAACATCTTCCAATGACCTGAGAAAACCTGAGAGTCCTGACAAATCTGTTATGCTGTTCTTGAATCTGCTGTTCTCAAATGGGTATTTTTAGGCTTGAAACCTCCAGTATCCTTATGGCTGCTACTAATTGCCATCAAATATTTATTAACTTTCCACTTTAAAATTGTTCCAGCTGCAAAGCAGGGAAAAGCTATGGTATTATAATTTTAAAAAAATAAAAAACAAAACAAAACAGAAACAACCTCATACCTCATAATACATTTAACTGAACCACAGCCTGCAAAGCAACAATAACCAGCACTCCCCATAACCTCATTTATAGAGGAATTTATAAACAGAATGGCATAGGACACTTCTGGGGTAATTTTATAGTACTATCCAGAAAAAATTAAGCTACATATTTTCAATTAATGCTGCTTATGCTTTTACTTTTACTCACATCTCTTCCCAAGGAGGCAACCATGTTCCCAGACCTGGCATCAAAACAGCAAGTTTCTGCTGTGCTAATTACTTCTCACATTACATAAACACTCAGCTCTCCATATTCGTGTGGGAATCAAGGAACACTGAAAAGATCTCCACAAGCACCCAAAACGGGCTCTTCAAAACAAGCTTTATCACGAAAAGCATCACACATTTTGAATAAACAGACAGGTATTGTGACAGCCCAGCTGGGGTGGGGCTGCCAAATTGTTTTTGATAGAGAGCTTGCTCCTAGAAGGGCAGCTTCAAGACATGTAAGCTCATTACAAGAGCATATCTGTTGGGAGGAATTCAGATGAGAGGCAAGCAGGACTGTGTCACCCAATTTCACTTCTCACATGCCATTAAAGCATGTTGTGTAACACACAGCACGTGATTCAACAGTCTGAAGCACCATTAAAAAAGTATAAGCACAAGGAATCAAAAAAGTAAAAGCAGTCTGGCCACCTCACTGCCTTTTCTTCAACCCACTTCACAACTGCCCCTGCAAAGCATCCCCTCCCCAGGAAGTCAAGGTCCACAGCAATTCTCCAGGGGTGAGCCCTGGCACCAGCTACCACCCGTGGGACCATCGCTTCTCCATCACAGCCACCGGCACACAGGGAGGTGAGGGGTTCCCTCCTGAGTCCAGCTGTACCCCCCATACAGCCCCACCCCACCGCGCACCACGGGGACCATCAGACGTCTCTGTCACCTACAGGCAACGCAGGCACAAGGGAACAAAATAAAAGTCTCCTTTGGCAGTCCAAGTATAGGAAACTTCATAACTCCAACTGAGGACCTCACTGCCTGATGGCTCCACTCCTACTGCCTTCTGGTCCCCTACGACTTAATCTCACAGCAGCATCTGTACCTTCCTCTGCCCTCCAGAGCCAAATGCAGCACCACAGGACAGAAACAGCATCTGCCTCTTCCAGAAAAGAAGCTATACCCTCCGTGCATAAGCTTAGCTCCACCAAACTTACCTCTAAAACCCTACATAGGGACAATAACTCCACAAACACCTTAAGCCTATACAAGTATGGCTAAAAGCATCAACTTGGCATTCCCAGCACCCACAGGACCTGATCCTGCTTCTGCAGCACAGCATGTGGAGCATCTGGGGAACCAAGACGGATTAAAAACAAATAAACTAAGCCTTCACAGCTCCAGCTAGGCCAGCTCTGGCCCAGCCTGATCTGGCACAGAAAAGCATATGCAGGAAGGGACAAGAGGGAGCCACCAGCTGCTGAAGGTAGGACTATTGCTTTGGGTGGTCCTGCTGACCTATACCAGCTTGGTGTGCTCACAGCTAGTGAGTAGGGATAGAGAGAAGTACAACCCCAAAAAAGCAATACTGATATTCTGTACAAAAAATAAAGAGGGGAGGATAACCCTCTGGAAATCTTTCTCCCTCCAAAACACTGGGTGACTCATTTCTACCCAGCACCAGCTGTCTGAACGATTCCATCCCGAATCACACAAATGCAGCGTTATCTTTTAGAAGTCACCGTATCCTGTCACAACCATCTTTTATACTGAAGCTTTCTTTAACTACTCTCCACCAGAGCAACTTTGACCATTGCAGACCTCTGAACCACATCAACTGCCATTAGAAGGAAAACAGAACTCACCAAAGTAGCTTTCCTTTCAAACATGCAATTTCTACCCAAATTACTCTGAGTGCAGAAGCAACGTGCATTTAGTCCTCCTGCTCCAATGACATGTCCAAACTTCAGCATCTTGCAGGTTCTGCAATACTAAATGAGGGAAATACATCCCACGGGATGTAAATCTCCCTCTTTAATGCTCTGAAGTATCAGATTAAACATTAAGTCCTAAGATAAAGAACATTAAAATCAGGCTCTAAAAAACACTTAAGCAAAATGAACTAATTAAGGTTTTCTTTCACTTCTGATATAAAGGAGTTTAATCGCCTATGAAGCTGAATGAACATCAACCAGAATTGTTGAGGAAAGAAAAAAGTTGTAACATGGTTGGTTTTCCTTTGTAAAACACTGGACATAAATGAAACATTCTAACACCTTGGTATGCAGCAGTAAAAAGTGATTTGAACCCACGTCAGGTGTGTGTGCAACTTACCCACAGCTCAGTCTCTTTGAGACAAAGTAAGATGCCAAATTTGCACGACTTGGGGACAAAAAAAAGAGAGACATTTCTTCTACCTGAGATCCTCATTATATTTATCACCACTGTTGTGTCATCTTAAATGCACTCAATGCTTTACACAAACAGAAAAGAAACCTGCCCCATGTTTCAAAGAGCCTCCATGCCAACACCGCAACGAGGCACGTGCCAGACTCACGGTGTCACAACTAAACCTTGACGCTCACAAGCGAGACTGCTTGATTCAAGTTTCTGCTCTCCTGGTTTTCATTCACCGGCATAGCTCAAGCTTCGCCCAGTGCAGGAAGATGGCACAGGATACACCCAGCCCCAATTAAGGAGCAGTATTCACGACCTCTAAAAGCAATCCTGTTTCCCTTCACTGGGATGGGATGGGATGGGATTTGAAGCAAAAGGCAAGCACATCTTCCCAGGAGAGCTCCAGAGAGAAACTCTCCAGGAAAATAAGAAGCCGCAGCTGTCTAATCTTGATCTACTTTGCATGGTGAAATTCAAAGACCAAGCAATGTTATGCTTCAGTTTCGGGGTCTTATTTAGCATTACATAAACTCCAGACTACGCTCCCACTTCAGCATTTCCAGCCAAGTTAACTTCTAACATCCATTTAGCTTTGCCAGTTAAAACCAGAGCTGCTCCAGACCAACCCTCTTCAAGTCCTATCTTTAAAGGTTATACACCAAATCTGACCAGAGTCAAAAGTTTTGGTGTACCCACCTAGCTCTAGGTGTATGTTTACATCCCCCTGGGTGAGGAAGACTGGAGGGGATGCCTGTTTGGCATTTCATGAAATTATAGAAAACTGCAATGTAAAGGAAAGCTGCAGATATACCTGGTAAGGTAGGTCAGCCATCCTTAAGTAAGTTTCCATTTTCAGACAGAACGGAGATAAGCTTGGAACACCGTTGGTAGGCCTTGAAAACTGATGCAGTATGATAGCATCTTTCGAATCAAGCTCTTCCTCTTTCCTGTCAGGAGCAAAATGGAATGTAAAAAAAAACATAAAGAAACAAACAAAAAAAAAAAATAAAAAAAGAACAGGTGCATGATACATTAATACATTAAACAGGAGAAATCCTGGCCAAGGCAACACACCAACACACACACCCTCCAGTAAAGAGCTGCCGCAGGTTTCTAATCCGTGGCTCCCGGGCTATGGAAGCACCAGGAGCAGGCTGGGCTCCCCCTGCACCAGCCACAGCCCCGCACAGCGACAGCCGGGGGACACCTGTGGAGGCGAGCACAGGGCACTGCTGCAAAGGGCAAATGGGGGGGAAAGGGATTTAAAAAAAAAAAAAAAAAAAGAAAGAAAAAAAAAGAAAAAGTTTTTTTTTAAAAAAAAAAAAAGGTAAATGGAAAAACCCGGTGAAGCAGACAAACCAACCCACCAGGCCTCAACGTTCCCTCCCTTCGGGCAAACGCCTCCGAGCGCCGCCTCGGCCCTTCGCTTCCAGCGCTTCTCCCCAGCGGGCAGCCCCCCGCCCCGCCGCAGCCGGGGCCCCGCCGCAGCCTCACCGTATGGCCAGCAGCTCATGGAGCAGGTAGGCGGCGGCGGCCAGCAGGGCGCCGCCCGTCAGGTATAGCGTCTTCTTCCACCAGGAGTCAGAGCTCAGCGCCGCCATAGTGCCGCCCGCGCCCCCGCCCGCCAGCGGGAAGGCGACGATCTCCCCCCCATAGAGGGCGGGCGGCGGCTCCTCCGGCCCCGCGCACCAGCCCAGGGACAGGCTGCGGTTGCGGCTCAGGTCCGCCACGCAGGAGCGGGGCGCCGCCAGGCCCACCCCCCACAGCATGCTGCGCCCCGGGCCCGCATCCCCCGCCGCGCCCCGCAGCCCCCACCTGCCCGTCCCGCCCCGGCCAGCCCCGGCCAGCCCAGCCGCGGCGGCGGGGAGGACGGGGCGGCTCCCGCACCTCCCTCGCCTCCCTCTGCCGTCGCTGCGCGGCTGCGCAAGGCGGCGGGGAGGGGAGGAGAGGAGAGGGGAGGGGATGGGGGGGCCGGGCCTGCCCTTGCGGATGCCCCCGCGTCCCACCCCGGGGCGCACAGGCACAGACAGTGCCGGAGGTCGGCAGCCTCTGTCCAAAATCTGGGGCTAAGGGCCGTGCTGCCGGCTGCGGTTCGCGACTGAGTGCTCGCGTGTGAGCCGCCTCTGTTAAAATACCCGTGATCGTCTGCTCCGAGCATCACTGCGCTGTTCCTTCATGGAGGAACGGAGGCCTCGTGTTTTATTTATCCCGTATTTGGGACAAAAGGCGCCATGACATCACATGCCAGTGCCTGGCCGCCCCTGAATGTACCACATGTGTCACTCAACACCTGGCATCCAGCAGCAATTTTCTGTCTGTAATTCTGACGCACGACAAGCTGGCTGAGGTACAAAGGCAGGGAAGCAAAGTGACCCTAAAGCAAAACCCTCAAGATGTATCTGGCACTGGGGGTCCCTGGGGTGCTTTGTGATGATATGAGCAGGACCTTGTGTTATATTCTATCCAGTACCCGTAGCTCTGTGCGTCACACTGGCCCCAAAATGCTAACAATGCATTTTGTTTTCTGTTTAATGCCACTGCCCAAATACTTCGTTCTTCATTAAATGCTGTGGTGTGTACACAGCTGCTCCAAAAGGCTCCCACAAGGTGGAAGTTTTATTACGCCATTGGGGGCAATAGAACTGACCTGATTGTTCACACAAATGGAGCAACTTTCAGTGTCCAGTAGGGGATAGACGGGATCTGTGACCAGGGCTTTGTAGACGCTTTACCTCAGGGTATGGGACAGATTAGACAAAAGAGGAAGATGAGAAAGAGGAGAGCCCTGAGCAAAGCCGCGGAGTTCAGATCCATGTGCCAACTGCTCCAAATGCCACCAAGTGCCACTGGTGGCCAGTTGCACCAGTGTGTAACACCAGTGAGAGTGATGGTCTCTGCCTCCTGCCTGTGCTCACCGGTGGAGCTGCTGTGCTCTGACACTTTCCTGTGGTAACTCCTTGCAGCATTTTGTTTTATTCCTCACTCAACTTGTTGTTTACAGGTGTTCAGTAAACACAGGCTACAGTGCAAGAGCTTCATGTTTGATACATTGCATGTGATACTGTGCTGATGCCATGCTCTCAGGAATTAATGGGATCGGAAAGGTCCCAGGGACCTGGCAAATCTTGTTCCACAAACAGGCTGCTCTCTCCAAAACCTGCTACGCTCCTTTGCCCTCATCCTTAGTGAGGTGCTGGCTAAGCACCTTCTTCACAGCTTTTGGGCCACTCCATATTACAGATGATGCACATATAGTGAATTAAAAGTGGAAGGTAAGAGCAGAAGTTGCTTCATGCTGTGACTGATAATTTGCAGCATGAGGTTTGGTTGAAGTCTTATGACAGGGCAGCAAATACACAAAGAAAAAGAGTGTTTTTTCTCTGCTACAGCACCTGCAAATCTCAGGCTGAATATTTGTTTCAAGTGGCAGCCAGCCCAATAAATCTGGACTGTCACATCATGGTAGCTGGTCTCAGCTTTAGCTACCGCGAAGGAATTGCTTGCTGTGGTACAGATAAGAGGGATCCAGTT
Source organism: Columba livia (assembly GCF_036013475.1). NCBI lineage: Eukaryota > Metazoa > Chordata > Aves > Columbiformes > Columbidae > Columba > Columba livia. Next base: position 43,219,938 of record NC_088604.1, read on the forward strand.
ACAGGTGGGATCTAAGCTTCCATGAGGGCAGAGAAAGGTCCTAGGCATCCGCATCCCAGCTGCTGCCACTGCTTGACTTTCAGAGGCAAATGAGCTATCCTAAAACTTGCATTTTGAATCGGTGGCCAGCAGAAGCCGGGGAGACCTGTGAGGGAGAGGAGTGTGAGAAAGAAGTATTAAACCATTTGCCTCCTGAAGCTGCCCCAGACAAGGCAGGCAAACCTAATGTTTGGGAGAAAGCATTACTGCAATTTATACTCTGGAAGTCGATGCTTTGTGTTGGTAGTCCTGCCTGTGCCTTTGCTGGCATTAAGATGCTGTGCAGATGCAAGGGAGATGGTAAGGCAAACCGGTTGCCCCAGGATTATTATTTAGTCAGATGTTTAATGTTTTTTCAGCAAGGAGTTTGCCACCCTCCTTTTGGACAAGGACCTTATGCTGTGTTACTGCTGTTCTGGATGCCGTGTTGCCCAGAGGCTGCAAGGGTCCAGCACACGGAGGGAAGCTGCAGCTGCACATCCCATGTGCCTCAAGGCATGCTGGATCCCTGCAGACACCCTGACAGCCTTGTCGTCCTGCTCATAAACTAGATTTTAAGAGGTTGCTTATTACCTGCATGGCACTGACCAGACTTGAGCATTTTAAAATGTGTATGTCCAAAAGTCACATCTTGGTAGCCAGAGTTTAACAGAAGTGAATAAAGAACACAGATAAAACACAAGTTCCATACACTCGTACCTGTCCCACACACTTGACTCTCTAGCGGTGTTCTGCCAACCTCTCTTCCTTGCGCTTGCAAAGTCTCCTGCCAGCAGGTACTGAGTCTAAGTGGCCTGGCAGGCTGGTAGCTGAGCTTATCTGCAGGCAAAACAGCAAAGACCGTGTATTCAGTCCGGCTTTTCCCTGGCTGTGGAAGAAGGCAGTGTCCGTTCCTCCAGAGAAGGTGCCCAGCCTCGCAAGGCAACACTGTTAGCTGTGATTAGTGACTTCTATTACAGAGGCTTTTTAGAGGGCAGTAGTGCCCCTGGACCCAAGCCTCTGCACTGTGTCTGGCGGTGGGTATCGCTTTCTGCTCCTGTGCATCGCAGGTTCCTCAGTCTCTGACTGGTTCCTGACATGTGGTCTGTTTTTCCCACCTTCACCTCAAAGAAACTCATGGGCGATGCACACCAGACTGACACCCACCTCACGTTCTCGCTCAGGGAGGGTGGGAATCCAGCTCTGCTTCCTTGCTAAATTACCACTTTTTAATTTTTTGAGTGGGGAAAGTAAGAGCTAACAGTGGTACACCCACATGCCTGTCTGGCTGCAAACACACACCACGCATGGCACAGTCTGGAACAGTCGTCCTTCAGATACATCGTGCAGAGCAAAACAAGATCTGTATCTTAAAATACACTTGTATCTGTAGTCTGTGGTAGTGTGGCTGCCTAAAGGAAGAGAGAATAATAGAATAAAATAAGTAGATTTTTCCAGTTAACATAAATCTAAGCTTACTTCGTTATATAGCAAGTCAAGTTTTTCTGCTGAAGTACACAGTTTGATTTGGGGGCAAGCAAGCACTAATAAACTCCTTAGTATTACTGGATTCTTCATATTGGTATAAAACCTCTTGATCTTCATTATATTAATCTCTGTTTTTTTCTGTAACGTCTTTGGGTTCATTGCACCTCTTTAAAAAAAGCCAGTGGTTAGCACAGTGGGCTGCCCGTGGAGCTGCCAGCAGGCGTCAAAACCACCCTCTGATCCCGGTGGTTGCGATGGGTCCTTGGAGAGTCCCACTGCAGAAGCTGTCCCATCTGTATTTTGGCTGAGAACTAACTAAGCTTTTTAAAAATCAGGGTTCACGCCAAATACCTCGCCCCAAATTTTGCTTTCCCATACTGCTGCCAACCAGGTTTGAACATAAGAGCTCCATGTGCCGAATTTATCCGAATGTTGAGAAATAGGGCCACCACTTTTCTGCTTGTCTTCCACACCAACAGCACCCATGGCTTCTATTCACTGCCTCTCTCTCTTCCAGAGTTTGAGCAGCATAAAGCTTTTAACAGCTCCTGTGGTTGGTATGGGTTGGTTTTATGGGTTTCCCTGCCTGAAGCAAAAGCACCTCACTGTGCCCGTGCATGGTGATCAGCTGTCCCCAGCCAAAGTGACATCCCTGCCCAGGTAGGGCTCTGGCTTCATGTCCTAGTGGGGCATCCTCCAGTGGCACAGAAATACTTTCCTTCTCTTTGAAACAGCCCTTGTCTGCAGAAGACATAATTTAATAAGACTTTGTGGCCAGGGCTGAGCTTATGAGAGGGTGAAAAAGGCCGCCTATTGCCAACAGGCTCTCCAGGATCCGTTTGAAATAATCGCTGACTGCTGCCAGGATCGGTTTTGTTGTAATATTAATGATCTCTCTGGCCAGCTTGAGTTTCATATACATATCTTTTTAATTATTCAGATAAAAATAGCCAAGGTATAGCTGCAAAGCAGTCATGGTGCCTTTCAGTTTGAATTTAGAAAAGACGTTAATTAGAACTTTAATGACATAGAAAGATAAAAATACATAGGAAATGCAAAACATACGGAATTTAAACTACTGCTTCCGTGCTATACATAAGTACCCATATCTAAGTAGTCCACATTATGTGCAATTCCAGGAGTTCCCTATAGTTTACCTTGCACTTTGTGGTAAACTAAGACACTTTCTGAGGTGATGCATACCTTGAGATTGCCCTGAATGATGTAAATAACTCAGCATTCTTTGCTTTTGCTAAAAAAAAAAAAAAAAGGCTTTGCATGAAACCTGCTTTCTGCAGGTGGAAATAGTCAGGCCGGCAGTTCACTGATAAGTTGGTCACATCCATAAGTTATTAATACAGAGCCAGATAAAAGAAAAAGCTACAGCTGACAGACCTAGTGTCTCACAATATTTTAGCTGGTTTTATTTTATTTTATTATGAGCTTTTTGGATGACTGACAACCCTCATAATGTCATGGGGGCAGTTACATGCTTTTATAGTCAGATCTTTCATGTGAAACTTGCTCAGTAGCAGAACAGCGTTGGGGACCAGCTCCACATTGCTTGCCATTGCCCGGTGCAGTGGGTCCCCGGTCTTTGCCCATTTGCAGGTGCTCTCCCTCTCCCATTTACAGCATCCTCCATCAGAAGAACTAAGATTTACAGTACACACTGCTGTGACCTGGGTGCCATCTCAGTTCATATTTCATTAATAATAGAGAGATATTAAGTTTTTGCAGGTTTCCTTAAACAGATTTCCTTTCCTTACCATATTTATTACTTTCAAAAGATGAATACTGTCTTCGGATATAACCCTGTTAAGTAAGAGGTGTTTTCTGTGGGAAAATAAGTTGTTTAATGCATCTGCCTTAGATTAGCTAGCAACTAGCCTAAGGTGGTAACAACAGAGATAAAAGTGCTAGCTGTTGCAGAGCCTGCAAGACAGGGTGATGTACCATTAGCGAGCACAAACCCTGTCAGTCCAGGGCAATAGGACCATAAAATGTGAGAAGATCATTCCAGAACAACACATTAGTCTACAAATCAACTCCCAGCTGAAGGCAATGGGAGGAGAACAAGAAGGGATGGAAACAGGGAGGAGGAGAGCCCCTTCAGAGGCCGTGTCCCTGAGGCCAAGGCTGTGCTTTCATCTCCCGAGAGCTCTGGAAATAAAGATGGGTGGGAGAGACAGTGGCAGCGCCGATGGCCTGCTGTCTGCAGCCTCTGGGAAAGCAAACTGGTTTAGGTTTGTTGTTAATTTGGCTCTGGAGGAAGGTGTTTTTCAAGTAGTCCTGTAGACAGAAGCTTTTTTCTTATCTGCAGGTAGGATTCAGTAAGGGAGAGATGCTGCATAACCCACATAGGAATGCTGTCCTGCCTAGACAGGCCGTTTGAAGTTTCTTGTATTACAGCCATGAAGTCCTTCAGCCCATGTAGTTTCCTCCTTTTCTCGCCCTTTCAATGGGACACCATCTCATCTGACTACATCTGCAGAAACTTCGGCATCTGGAGTCTCGAGCTTCATCTGGAGAAGTGAAAAACAAAGTGTCTCCAGAGTACTTTGTCAGCAGCAATAGTGGGGTGAGCCAGATCTCATCCTCTCCACACATGCACATTTCTCCTTAGCAGACACCTTTTGTTGGCAGCTTTGGCAGGACTTGTCTAGTGTGGTGTGCTGAGAAGTGCTGTTTTGGTGACTCAAAATTCAAAGGGTTGTGTGTCCTCTGGCTGGAAAGCAGAGGCCTCCAGGCAAGCCCACAGTCAGGGAACCATCCCAAGGAATTAGATGGTCAGATGGTCTTGCTATTAGGATTTGGGGAGTGGTGAGGGGATTAATGAACACAGAGGCACCTTTTTGACATTCAGAGGAAATCAGGACCCCCTCTGTCACAGCTGGGGAGCGAGACAGGGAGCACCCTTAGGGAAGATCTGCCAGGGCAGGCAGTCAGGTCCCATTCCTTTTTTTAAAGTGTAACTTCAAGGTGGAACCAGGGAGGTGAGACATGGAGCTGCCACATCTCAGGCAGCAGGAAGGCAAAGCTGGGAGTTGAGCCCCAAGTTTATTGCTGGGGCTTTGCTTCATCAGAGTGAATCTGCTGACTTGTGCAGTTCTTCATGTGAGCTGAATACATTCTTCTGAGGTCTCCTTTTTATCATATGTTTTGTTTACTTTCTTTTTTTTTATGTCTTCAGATTGAATGTGCGTTTTCTAATTCAGGAAAATAAGCATCAGATCTTTTTCAGTATCTTCTGTCATTGCAAGTTTTTATAATACAACTACTGGACAAGGCAATGTTAGCAGTTTAATCTTCAAGTTGTTTCAGAGTTGGTTTTGTTTTTGTTGTTGGTTTGTTAACACATCTCATGAGGACATGACAGCGGTTTTAGTTTTATTAATAGAACACTAACGGTCCCCACAATGCTTTTAAGCAGGAAACAGTTTTATTTTTTAGAAAAAGTGAATATTGATTATATCTGTGGAGTAACTCCATGTGGGAATAAAAGCACAATAAAATGCAGATCAAAGTATATATCCTGAATTTCTAATGCTCTGAGAGGTGGCTGTGCAATTAATGTGTGTGTAAGTCAAGACAGGCCAAATGAGTTTACAGCCTAGGTAAAACCCCAGCCGTTCTGGCTAGAGTAAAACATATCATCATTTTATATTGCTTCAAGAAAATGGGATGTGTGTTGACACAAATCAAGTCTACTGTTAGCACAAATATTAAATTATTAGAATTTTGTCCTATAACTTGCAGAAACCAGGGTAAATACAGGCTGATTTTTATTCCAAAAACATAATCTGAAAATAATGATATTTTTATTCAAATCTATAGTACTGTTCAGCCTAAGAAGAATCAAATTATTTTTAAAGGGTTATAAAAGCAACCTTCTATTTTCCATTAGAAAAGGGGCAGGTGAAAATTTGTGGTTATGATCGCATGACAGTGTATTACATAAAAAGCACTATTTTACAGTCACTCATCATGAAGCAGGAGGCAATGCAACAAAATTCACATTGAGTTGGAAAAGCAGAACGTTATTGAGACAGCACAGAACCAAATAAACCACAAATTCTGCTTTAGAGGTGCTGAGGGATGATTGTACACCAAGTGCTGCTGCTCCCTCCCAGGCTCAGCAAAGCCCAGCAGAGCCAGCAAGGGAGAAGCATGGACGTCAAGCAGTTCCAGAACTTCAGAGGGGAGGTGATGGGGAGGAGAAATTACGCATTTGGGCACCTACATTTTCCCCTTTAACCAGATAATGCTAGTAATTTTATTAAATAAATGCCGACTCAAGTCAATGGTGGTGCAGTTTTATGATACAAGTTGTTCGCACCTGTGCGCATTGTGGGATAGATAGTGAGGAAGTTTTGCTCTGGCTTATGCTCCTGATAAAAGGGAATTGAATGCAAAGAAGGAATGCAGGAATACATCTGCATGTGGCAGGGTGAGAGATCCTCTACACAAACATGGGAGCACCATGAATGAGGGAGCGGGCAGCTACCCGCGAGTACCAAGTCACCAAGACTCAGTTTGAAGGGAGAGGAGCCCACCTTGCCTTTGCAGGATGTCGGCAAGGGTGCAGGCATTGGAACAAGGCCCTGGAGGTCAACATGCAAAAACAAGTGGGAAGCTGGGAATACCTGAACTGTTACGGTTCAATCTGACACAGAGCCACTCTCCCAACCATCAGTGGTTCCTCTTTCAAGGCACATTTGAACCCGACTGCCCTGTATACTGTTATTTCACAGTTCTCATCTCCATTGGAATCACATTTATCTTGCAGGCATCGTTCTTTTTCCCTCTACAACTTCTGTTTTTTCAGTGCTGTCCCCCATTCCAGGCACTCCTGGAATCCTCAAATCATTGCAAATACAGTGTCAACACTGATGTGATGATTCATGTTCTGTTTCACTTTTTCTCCTCCAATCTGCTTCATCAGGCTGGCTAATTACAGAAGCTGAGCCTTTTGCCTTCTAAGCCTCTGGACTACATGCAATTATTGCCTTCAAGCATTACTTAGAAGTGTGTGGGAAATAGGCTTTTTAAAAATTTTTTATTAAAGCTGATATTTCAACATAATGAAAGAATCTGAGAAGCTGTTTTCAGGAAAGCATTCTACAAGATAGTCTTTATTCTTATCTCCACTCACAGCCACTACATATTTCTGTTCCTACTACTTTCTCCTTCCTCTTTTCCACCTGACACAGCGTGTTTGTGGAAACATATGTAAAAAATTCATAAAGTACTGTAAAAACAGTCATGAAACTGGACCACCAAGGAAGAATGGGTAATGAAATGCCCTAATGAGACATCTTGGAAACTTCAAGTTGTTTTTATTTAAAAAGGAAATGAAATGCAAATCTCCTCCAAAGCTCTCATACTACTCAAATTGGGCTTGAGTGCAATTAGTGTTTCAGTTATTATCTGAAAGTGCCATTCAACAAGGCAGGGTGAGCCAGCCTGTTGAGCCTCTACCCTCTCCCTGGCCCTGTGCTCCCACTGCTTATCTGCTGGCTGGCACAAAAGTGGGAAGATTCTGCTCCCTGAACAGCAGAACCGCCATCAGCACCCCAAGGGAAAAGAAAAAAATATCTATATTTACAACTCAGACAAGCATCATTCTCAGCAAACGGGTGGGACTGGGACCATGTGGACTGATGGGGGAGATAAGACAACAAGATGAGCCACATGAGAGCTGAACAGCTAAGACCACCAAGAACAACGTAGTTTGCTCTGTTGGACTTTTTGACGAGATCAGCTCCTTGCTCTGATTTGTTGCACTGGAGAAACAAATGGCTGGAACAGTAGAGTCAAGGGTTTGCAACCAGAAACAAACATGAAGGCTGGAAAAGATAAGCCCACGTATGTCTTTTTCCCAGTCTCAAAGCAAGCATCACTTCTTGTCTCGCCCTAGTCCCAGGTGCTTGCCTGGGGCTATAACATTACTTTTCTTCTCCTCCCACCACCACTATTGCTGTAACCAGCAAAGCTATGGCTGCATACTCATGAGCGTCTTGCAATAGAAAAGCCAAAGATTTGCAAACTTCTTTGACTTAAATTCTATCAATTTCAATAGCACCTATTAAATTTCTGCAGCAACTGGTCTAAGAGAAGTGTGAAATCTCTATTGGTTTCCTGTGCACAGATTTTAAGAAAAAATTCTGCAGCATGAATACATAGTAAACATGCAGTGCATGGTACTGAACTTGATTATACTGTGCCAGAGATACACATTTATGAATAATGGAAGGATTTAAAAAAAAAAAAAACAGCTAAAAAGCAAGGAGTAGGATATTCTTGCAACGCTTGATATCTCACTAAAACGATCTCCAGTTCAACCATTTAATTTCTAGCTTAAAAAGACGTTGTTTTAACTGGAGGAAGGAAATACAGCCAGAAGTGAGGATAGTCCACCAGGAGAGGAAAACTGAGTGCTAGAGACTGAGGATGGATCACACCAGGATGCCTGGAGACATGCCCTGGGGTACAAGGACCGCTTCAAGCCGTCCCCACTCCTGTGCCACACCACTTCCTCAACCCTCCCAGGGTGACACTGCTCCTGTACACACGCACGAGTAACAGGTCAGGTGCTGGTGACAAGGTTTTTGTCAAAACCAGGGATATCCATGGACAATCGGGTCCATGTGGGTGTTGCCTGAATGCCAGCTGTTGTTAATTAGGTACACGAGCCCTTCTGTGAGCCTGGGCAGAGAACCCAAGCAGCATCAAAGGCCTTTTGTGCTCAGTGCAATAGAAACAGCAGTGGAAAAAAAACCAGTTCCTTCCCCAGGCAGCTCACAGTTGAATGCAAAAATACAAGCAAGTGGGAAGAAAGGATGAATATGCCAGGAAAACAGCTAGTTATACAAACATCTGGATTTAGGGCTTTTAAACCAAACAGAAATGAGCTGTTCTATCCCAGTTTTATCTACCTTAGTTTTACTTCACCTGACAGGTCTCCAAGCAAATAGGTGAAGCAGGGACTATCCCCTTTGGGGGATTTTTCTAGTGGGCTACCGCAGGAATCCATCCACATCTCTGTGCTTTTCAGATACCATTTCTTTCAATTCACTGTTGGTAAAATTTGAAAGTTATATTGTTGTAATAGCTTAGACAGACTTGGCTAAGGGATTTCTCACATGCCTGAAACACACTGTTAGGAGCAAAGACCACTGGCTACCTGCTCTGGCTCCATGTTTTACCCAGTGTCTCTCCCTGCCGAAGGCTCCGTGCTGCAGTGCACATGTGAGCAGAGACTCCCGTGCAGAAGGTGGTCAGGCAGGAGGAGAATGAGTGTCCTTCCTGCAAACAGCATCAGTGAGACCATGACTGAAACGCTGCATCCCTTCCCACTGTCACACTTCAGAAAGGACATTTAACTCAACATTTTATATGAAGTCAGAAACCTACACTGTGGTGGCAATAGCTGTAGAGACAATCTCGGTCTCTTTAACAGAAAATATCTAACTCAAAACTACAACTATATTTAGAAGACAGAGACAGCCAATATCAGAGAAGTCGTTAACCTGAAAGAAATGAAGATGTTGAGACATGCCTGGCTGGGATGTGAGGTTAGACCACTTCATCTGATGAACTTTTGGAACAATTTACTTATCCACAGAGTGGCTTCTCCATCACTGAACTGTTTACATGAACATGAATCTTCTTCTCAAAGTGAAACCACAGCTCAAACAGATATTACAAAGCAGAATTCCCTGTCATGGAAGTGATGACACTAGATAACCCTTTTCAGACTTAATACCTATGAATTACTATTGCTTCCATTGTAAATAAACAATATCCTTCTGTGCATCATCAGCTCTATCATGAAACTGGGATCCCAAGGCAACACGTAGATGCAGCAAAGCTGCAAGAATGCAAAAGCATAATGCAATAATTTAGTCTACCAAACATCCGCTGCTGGAAAAATGCACAACAACAAAAACCAAATGAAGTTTAATTTTCATCCCTGTAAACTGTAAGTTTGAAAAACACAGCTGGCCAACCTCTCTACCTGTATACAAGCTGAGAGGAAGAGAGAAAGAAAGAGATACAGCCACGGACACACACAACATTTTATTTAGAAAGTCGTATTTCATTACAGTTCAACACTTCTCCTTAACCTGGCACTAGGACTTTAAGACCAAGTAGGTATTGCACTCCAGCTCTAGGACAGACTGCTCATGTATCATTTTCCTAGCATAACATTCTGGTTCCTTAGTAAAATTTTACCTGCAAGCTGACTTCCTTTTATTCAGGTAGAAGGAGAAAGCTGACAAGATACAAGTACCTTGATGTTAAGAGGCTTCTGACACTGAGGCAACTCTGCTCTAGGAAACTCTTCCACCACTGCACAGTTAGCTCACATTGACTGTAGAAACAGCATAACCTGACAAGAAAAGGTTTGCTGGTGGTTTTGTTTGGTTGGTTTGGGGTTTGTTTTTTTTTTGGTTGTGTGGTTTGTTTTTTTCCTCCTCTCAGGGAGAAAGCATAATATAGAAACAGGTGTTTGTGGTTTCTAAGTGTTTTGTGTATTTAACTGACTCAATTGTATAACTTAAATATCTAAGGCATTTTATTTATCATACACCTGTGATTTTAAACTCATTCTACATTTAAGGTATTACTCTATGAAGATCTGAGTTTCCCTGGTAGGACTGAAAATACCATCACACGTAAAAGCTTCCTCCAAGGTACTGGCAGAATAACTTGCATTTCCCTGACCAACAATTTGAAACTACTTTCTCATAAAGCTTTAAAAGCTTTGCTCATTTCAGTCTTAAATAATTCCTGAGATAATGGGCACTTGTTTTTTTTTTCTGAGACTGACCTAAAATATTTGTCCAAAAATAGCGTAAGTATTATTAACACAAACAGCAAGCTTGTTGTTACAAAAGGTTTTATTATGTCCATCTGGGTAAAACCTTATTTTCTGTTCCTGGTGGCAGTCTGTCACCACGCGTCTCGGACAGTCACACGGCAGTGCCAGCTGTGGCTGAGGGCTGGTCCTTTTCCAGCTCTGACAAAGCGTCTGTTGGGCTTGGCTGTTCCTGAGCCCCAGATTTCACAGCATGCAGGGCATAGTTAATGTCTGTGCTTTCCATCCAGCTCCACGACCCCAAGAGGGGATTGTACAACATCCCTTTCACAGTCTTAACTGAAAAGCCATCTGGAAAAGAAGAACAGCAGAAAGCAACAGATGTTCTTTAATATTGTGAGTCTCCGCAACATCAAACACTTCAGAACAGCAAGCCTTGAAACACGCTGCTGCCTCCGAGCTGGGGAGCAGTGCTTCACAGCTGCCCTTTGTCAGAGCCCACCACAAGCACCAACAAACGTGACTGCTGACAGCAGGTCCTGCTACTGGCAGCAGCAGCAACAACAGCTCTGTGCCAGGCCACATACCATTAGCACGAGAGCTGGTGGGCCACCACAAAGTGGTATCGTAGAATCACAGAATGTGCTGAGTTGGAAGGGACACACAAGGATCATCGGGTCCAACTCCTGTCCCTGCATATAACAACCCCACAGTTCACACCATGTGTCTGAGGACATTGTCCAGTCTCTTCTTGAACACTGTCAGGCTTGAGGCCATGACACCTCCCTGGGGAGCCTGTTCCAGTGCTTCACCACCCGCTGGGTGAAGAACCTTTTCCTCATGTCCAACCTAAACCTCCCCTGGCACATCTTCCTGCCATTCCTTCAGGTTCTGTCATTGTTTGCCAGAGAGAATGGTATGCTAGAACCCCAACTTCACAACACCGCATTTGGGTGACTGGTAACATTTTCTGTAGGTGGAGACATTCCTCAAACTCACATGACACACTTCCAAATGAAAATCTAAGTGTATCTTTGGAAGGATTCTGCAGACTCCCCTTCAGAACGGAAAACAGAAAGAAGAGGTGGCAGAATACCATCACGGACTCGATGCAAGTAAGGAGTGATTTAGCATGTCTTGCTGAGCAGCTCTCACTTTGCTGCACGGCTCTGCTGTGTTCTAGCAGGATACATGAGGGAATGCAGAAAAACACCCCAACAAAACACATCACTCCAATGCACTTGCTTCTCCCTTTGAAGGGAGAACAGAAAGAAGTACCAGCATGTGATCTGGTATTAGTCATGTTCCTTGCTGCATCACTGCAAAGTGCCAGAAGACCTTGCCAAGAGAACAGCTCAACTCATACTTCAGCAAAACTCATATTAAAGCAAAGTGAAATATTCGACAGGAGGGTTTTAAAACATCTGCAAGTAAGGAGGGCAATGGGTAGAACTCTTTCCAGCTCAGCACTGGATAATTTAATTATTTCTTCAAATCAGTATCATCCTCACTAATGAATTTGTGGTAGGTTTCATCTTCACATTTGTGAAGAAATGTTTTAGTAACAGAACGTGAATAAAGAACACGGAGCAGCAATCAAAAATAAAAACACCTTATCCCAAAGGGAAGATGACAGACAAACTGCCGTGGCAGCAGCACAGTTCTGGAGTGCCAATACAGTTCACACAGTTCTAGTTCTAGAAGATATGAAGCACTTCAGAGTGTACCTTCTGCCACCAGAACACGATGGAAAACCTTGGCATTTTCACTTAGGCTATCAAACAGTGGGGCACCTGTAAGGCTGATTTTGTTTGAGTGATCTCTGCATTCTTAGGACACCACTTGATTATTTACTTTACATAAAATTCAGTAAGCAGCAGTGTCTTTAAACCAGAAATGATACTCCTAACATATGACTGGTACCTCACACAGGAAAGGCTGTGTACTTTTATTAGCACTCACCCCCCGTCTTATCCCCTCACCATTTCTACAGGAAGCATTTCAATCTCTCTCTGCATTCCCACCATCTGGTCTGGCACTCACTTGATTCCAGGAGGCGCTCCAGCTCTTCCGGAGGAACAAACTTCTCCCACTTGTGTGTTCCTTCTGGTACAACACCTATTATCTTCTCTGCAACCACAATTCCCAGGATGTAGGACAACTGTGTTTTATTGATTGTAGTAATGAATAAAGAACCTTCCGGCTAATTAAAAGATTAAAATGTTCAATTAGAAGAATATTTGATTTTAAAAAATGTAAATGTAATCACATTACAACACATAATCTGTCTGTCTACAAGTCTACATGCTTATCACAGCATAATCAAAATAGTCAAGGTAATCAAAGTCCTGGTTGATCCAATAAACATTTCCTTGCCCAAAAAGTAAATTATAATGTAACATTGCCCAGGAAATGGATAAATAAAAGGTATCAAAGTATATACAATACTGATGGCAAAAAGAAACACTTTTTAAAATTAAAACCAAAATAACACATGCAATGCTGCCTGAGTTTTGAGGCTGCTGTATGCTGTGCTTATTTTAATGTTTACAGGGTCAAAAAACAAAGTCAGAAAGGAATTCTAAGTACTTAAGAGACTATTTGGTGGAAATAAAAGATAGTTTCTATGTCCCCAGCAGGTTGAAAACTAGTTAAGTGTTCCACTCAAATAATCTATATTCCTTCTGATGACCAGAAAGGTAAATCAAAAGATTAAAGGAAAGCTGCTGCTCTTGTACTGGGCCTACCATCCTTCTTTACAAATGAAATAATATCAAGAGGAATAAAACACCAGATTCTCTCCAAGCATAACTATGACCCACAAAAAGCAATCCAGGAGCACATCTGATGCGATGCTAGAACTGGAATAGAATCTTATGTGTCAGAAACATCACTACAGTCTCGATGCAGCCAGAGCCACAGCCGCCCATCAACAGCGGCACTGCCACATTTTCCCTCATCCAGGCGAAATCAGATGCAACCAGATTTCTTAAGGTCTTGATGCACAGCAACACTTCAGTTCTAGGTAATGCCATTAACACTTCTCTAAAGCAGCACTGGGGAAATAGATTTCCTATAACTTCAGTTACTTAAGTTGGGAAGATGTGTTTTCATAATGGAGAAAAACAAAAGGCACCTGTAGAGCGTGGTTCAAGGTGGAGAAATGAAAGCAGATGTAGGTGTTTTCACATTCCTTCAAATGAAAGCCTTAATAATAAAAAGAGAATAAATATTCCCAATAATGAAAGCAAAAACTCTCTTACCTTTAACACCTGAGAGCAACACTTGATAAACATTTCAAGGTCAGCCACATGCTCCACTACTTCAGAAGCTACGATTACATCAAAGGTTTCCATACACTCTTCCACAATCTCCTCCAGTGAGCTGGACTTGTACTGTATTCTCTTGGCCAGGACCGGATCAAATGACTTGTGCTGATCTGCTGTTCTAATGTTGTCCTCAAGAGGATCAATTCCAGTAACCAAAGCTCCCAGTCTACCTAGAGGCTAATAATACAGAGTATACTTTATTATCTACATGAAAACAATTTACTTAAAGGAGTCTGCAACGTTACAAGGTACATACATGATGCTGAAAACACCTGTCAGAGAACAGGACAAACAACAGTAAATTATGAGCTCCAATCCAGCAGTTTTCTTTTAAGTCTTTATTAAAGCAAGAAAACCCATAGACTTGGGACAGGCAGTGTTAATTTTCTTAGAAAACTATATACTGGAATATATACACTTAAATTGTCTTTTAGAATAAAACATTCTGAATCCATTTTGCTATTCCAAATAAAGATTTCCTCCACTGTTACCCTCTAATAGAAGAAAAACAAATGGGGAAAATCAACACAGTACTTAAAGGGGGGAAAACAATGCCGTATTTAATTACTGTCATTACTTTCTTCAACATCCACCTGTAATGGTAAATCCTCATATCTTTTTAATGGTTACTTAATATGTGATTATCTCTGGGACTTTCTCACTGCTGAGAACTAAACACTGATGTTTACTAAGATAGCACCAGGCTTGGTTGTCACTCAAGTTTCTCCAGTGTCTTCTTACTCATAGGTTAACACCTCAGCCATCACCTCTTTTGAAACTGAAACAGGCTGCAGAACATGACCACATGTATGTTATTCCAACCTGTAACTCACCGGTTGTTCAGCCTGAGGTGGTGAAGCAGCCCACCAGTTTTGCCAGCTTTGAAGACTACAGGATTTTGCTCAGAATAAAACAAAACAAAACACAACACACACACAAGCACACAAAACAAACAAACAAACACACACACACACACAAACAAACAAAAACCCAAACAACCAAACCCCTCCACCCCACAACACGGGGAGGGATTCAGGTCGCTTTCTAACATCTCATTGCAGATGTGGATGAAGTTCCCAGAGCAAATCAGACAGATCCATAATCCTAAATTCGCAAACCAGCCCTAGATAGGATAATAAAGCTGTTCAGAGCCCGTGCGCCAAAGGGTTCCACTGTCAGGTGTCTGTCATGACTCCATGCTTTTCCTGTGAGACCAAAGCAAAGGAGAGAATCCCTACCTCCAATATAAAAAAATAAAGAAATTCAAATAAATGAATGCGTGAGAACAAGTTTATAACAGAAAATACTTCTTTCGTAACAAGGATTGTCATGGTTAAAGTATTCTTGCCTAGGCTCGTAAATTAAAAAAAGAAAAAAATAGTTGTTATACTGTCACTGCCCAGAGGAATAAACAAAGAGTTTTACATCATTCTTCCCCTCTCTTTTTCTTTACAGTGTTTGAAAACCTATTTTTCTGATGAACCTCAGAATTTTAGAATGTCTCATTAACAATTCCCTCTTTTTCTGTAAACCACCACCCCTATGCTAACCAAATATTCCATGGGGTTTGGTAGAATGCACTGCACTCCAAAACATTCAGTAACTAGTGTATCACAGAAGAGAAAAGCTCCTCCTCAGAGGATTACAAAGTAAGCAGTGTAATAGTAAAGCAATGCAAATACTTTATACGCTTTTAACAAGAGAAAGGGGAGCACACTGTTTCTTACCTCACTTAGCAGGCCGCCACCACAGCCAACATCGAGAATCTTTACTCCAGAAAGTGGATTTCCCAGATGATAATTACTACTCATGTTCAACAGAGTATCTCTGAAATAAAAGGGATGTCATTAAGGGCGAACACACAGGATGGTTTAGTAGATGCAATATGCAGTTACCTTAAGTAGTGGTAATTGTTTTTCTTTCACAATGCTTTCTGAGGCAGAGCAGAAACAGTACCATACCTAATAACAAACCCATACCTAATAAATGGCACTCTAATATCATTCATAGAATGAAGGGCTGAATATTCTCCTTCTTCATCCCACCACTTATGTGCAAGGAGCTGGAATTTCTTCATCTCCTCTGAATCCACTGATGAGTGTGAAGTGCTGAAAAGTCTCTTCATGGTCAGCCTAAATAATGAAAGCTGAATATCATGAAACTAATACTGATATTTCATGTCAGTTAAAATATGCAAATATAAATTCTGCAAGATCAGAAAGTAAACAAAGATAAACCTCATGTCCCTTTAGAGATTCTAGTTATACTTGATCCAAACCAAACACATTTTATGCACTGTATGTATAATGTATCTTTCAGACAAGATGGCTGCACACTTGCAATTTTTAAGTTCATAATTTAGTAAAACAAAACTATGCCACATCAAATATTTAAATATTTGTAAGATTTAAAAATTGCTTCATGTGACATTGTCACAAAGTAAAATTAAATTGTTATAGAAAATTACAGTCCTTGTCACGCAGCATTATTTCAGATACAATACTTACATGCTGCTTTTTATTTCGGTCAGAGAGACAGGCAGAGCACTACTGGAATTCAGCTGCGTTTTCCAGCTGTAGTTCTGAAAGGCCCCTCTCAGGCCTGTCTGAAAAGACAGATCAGCATGGTCGTCTGTGTAAATAAAGGGCAAAACATCAGCTTTATGAGAGCTCACAGGCAAAAACCCCTAGTTTAACAATGCTGCTCCAGAGCAGTATTAACCATGCAAATCTTTACACATTTGCTCACTGTCACACTTAGGGAGCGCATGGTAGTTCATCACCCCAGTACTTCTCCAATTACGTACAATGACATTTTTCAGAGCCCGGATGAAACGGAACTTTCTATGCAGCTGAAATGCTTCAGTTTGTGAGAATTTCACCAAAACGTTTAGGCTAACCACAAGCTGTGTATACACACACACTTCCAGTGATTAATACGGGGCTCCGACTCCTGTTTCATCACATATTGGAATAAGAAATCTAGAGCTGCACACTCATTTTGTATCATATGAATTCGTAAGGAAACAAGTGAAACAAACTCATGGATGGCGCAGAGACAGGCCAAGGACACTGCCCCAAACTGTTCCCCCACGCCGGCTTTGCCGACATCAGGCTTGGCTCTGCCTGGCATAACACAACCTCAACCCGCTCCCCAGCAACCCCCAAACCACCGCAACACCCCATCGTGCCCCGAGTAACAGTCCCTGAAAGCGACTTTGGTAATCAATGGAGGGAACTACAGACACCTCTGGGGACACAATCCCGCTGAAGGGCTGCGCGGGGGCCAAAGGAGGCACCAAGGGAGAGGCGCCTCCCTTGGGTGAGCTCTGTGGGATGTGCGGGGAGCCCACCGGGGCCGGTCGCGCCAGCGTTAGGCCGGCGCGGCGCTAGGCTGGCTCACAGACCTGCCTCAGCAGCACGACTGGGCGCAGGAGCGCGGCGCAGGCGGGCGCCGGAGGCCGCTGCAGGCAGCCGCACACGCTCCCGGCTCTGCCGCCGAGAAGCGCGGCCGTGCTCCGGCCCTTGCACAGCGCCGGCGGACCAGGCGCTCCCGCCGAGGCCGCCGGGTGCCCGCCGGGCCGGGACGCCGAGCCCAGGCCGGCCGGCGGGGCCAGGGACACACCGCCAGGGGCTGCCACAAACAACCAGCAGGCCGAAGCCGCCGGGAGGTTCGCTGGGGCCGTGATGCGAGGAGGCCGGGGCCGCGACACCCGTTAGGCCACCTCAGCCGCGGGGAGCGACGCGGACCGGCCAGACGCCGCCGGCCGCGAACACGGCGCTGGGCCGAGCCCGAGGCCCTCCCGCCCGCGCCCTGCGCCTGCTCACCGCCCGCAGCCCCCGGCAGCGCGGCCGCCGCCCGCCGGCGCCCGAGGGCACGGGTGAGGACGCGGACCCCCCCGCTGCCGCCCCACATCGTCCCGGCCGCCTCCGACCCGCCGCGCTCGCCCCGCCCCGCTCCCAGCGCCGGGCGTGCGGCGGTGACACGGGGCCGGCCGCCCCGCGGGGCGGGCGCCAGGAAGGTTCCGCCCGCCCTCCGGCCCCGCCGGCGGCCCCGCAGAGCGGCCGTGCCGGCCCGTGGCCGCGGGGCAGGTGCGGGCCTCCGGCTGCCGCCGCGCCCGGCGCTGTGCGGCTCCCGCGGTGGCGCGGCCGGGGCAGCCGCGGAGCCGCTCTGCTCCCCGGGCCCAGGCGGTGGCAACCCCGCCGTTGAGAATATTTCATAAAATTTATTTATATACATTTGTGTTATTTATTATTAAAATTTCCTGAATATTTTAGAAAGTGGAAGCAAAACAAAACGCTGGACAGACCATTACAAGCACTTATTCAAGCTTCTTGTTTTAGAGAATATTCCAGCTTCAGGAGACGTGGTACAACGGGCAAGAAAAGCCACTCATTTACCCTTCCCAGCAGCAGCACCGGGCACGTCCCGCCAGGGCTGCACCGGGCAGCCCTGCCCGAAATTCACACTGGTTTGAATTGATGCCGCCGTGGTCCTGGCTGTAGGCGTGAGCCTTGAGTGCCTTGGAACAAGCAAACGCTCCTCGAGCAGAGGCTTGTTTGGCTGGCACAGCGCTTGGCTGTCAGCTTCCCGTCCCCTCTTACAAAGCAGGAAGACTGTTCTTAGATTGGTAACAGGTACCTTGAGGTACAGACTCCCTTCTGTTGTATTCAACTTGGAACGGTATTTGCATTAAAAAAACACTTTTCACTTGATTCCACACCATCCCTTATTTATTCATTTTTTTTTTTTTCAAGGGAACTGGCTCGAGCGGCTGCATGACATTCACAATTGTACTGAAGTATTTTCAAGTATTTAAAAATTTAAAATAATTGAGCAACAACCCAATTTAGACTTTTCCAAAAGGCTGCAGTCCCATTTTTGTATATATTTGCACATTTTAATTTCGAATGACTTCAGATGTATTGAATTAAAGGCTGGATGCTATTTTAGCTTTTACCATTGAAAAACATTCATACGGGAGCTACTAAAACGCAAAGAAGTCTAACGTATGTGAAGGTGACGCAGTACGACGTATTTTTAATTACTGGTGTGCTGTGGATGCTGTTCAGTAAGATTTCTGAAACAGTTAAATACAGAGATCGTATGCTCTTTTTATTGGCATACAGTCACTACCCATATAAGTGCATTTGTGTCAAAAAATAATTTTCATATTTACAGGAAGTGACAGAATTCCAGTTGTTGGCAGAATATATAAAGCTTTTCATACACAATCTTCTTTATTATTAGACAAAGAATATAAAATCTGAACTGAAAATCAAATTCAATGCATCATGGAAACTGTATTCCTCAATAGCTTTTCCTAATTTTGGTTTCTCTCTCAAGCCATCCTAAGACATCTGAAGCGTTATGCCACCTACTAAAAAAAATCCTCACTTTTACCAAGAGTCAATAGTGTACTGAGATTCAATCAATACATCATTATTTATATCCATACCAATGCAAGTAAAATTAGTGTGTTGCAAATTATGCCTTATTTTGCCAATAGGTATGACTGCTTACTCTATGTAAAAGGACTTAATTGGCGGGTGTATGTCATTTCTAAGTGATTAAATAATTTTTTCTCTGTAACAGTGTTTTGATAAACATGCATGCAATTTGCCAGCCATTAGCTTCCTTAATAGATGTATAGTTAAAATGTGATTCTTTGCACTGAAGCAGTTTACTTCTGCATCTAATATAAGAAAAAAAAATATATTGGCAAAAATGCTACATAGCTGAATTCTCATTTCAGTGAAATGGATTAATCTGTTTGTGAAGACAGGCTTTGCAAGTTGCCTGTACTAGTATATTTTTTTCTCATTAGATCTTACTTGGATGTTAAGCCTTTTATCTTTCAGAACCGCTATCATACCAGACCTTCAAGGCACAGACCTCCACTCTTGCTGAAATAATGTTCTTCTCCAACAGCCACTGCCCAGCGTAGCGTATTGTTGTGGGGTTTGGTTTTGTTTCAATTAGTATTATTTCACACTTTCATTACGAACAGCAATAGTTCATTTCCTGAAGAAAGAGGTAATCCGTGACCTCTTTCACATTATGGTCATATTAAAGCCAAAAGCTGAGTTACATTGCTGTCTAACCAATGTATTCGCTTCACAGGAATCACAATTCTCATAACACTAACAAAAATAACCAGCTTTAATGTTTACTACACATTTAAGGTATGTGCCAAGATGTAAAGTTAACCTATTATCAGTTTTCTGATGTGTACTGAGTGCCATTTATAAACATATTCCATAAAACCATCTAAAATACTGAGTCTTGTTTCTGTAATATCTGTGAACGTCCAGAAAATTCTGTCTGAAAACTGGGTGAGGAATAGAGTTCCAGAACTTAACACTGTCACACAAGATCAGTTGGTCTCACATATTCCTAACGGGGCTCAGTCTGTTTAAGTAGAGTTTGTATTACAGTGACCGGTATTTCACACACACAGCAAATATTACTTGCTAGTCCAAATAAAAAGGATATTAAAAATCTATTACATATATCTAAAGAAAAAAATATGATGTCTTTTCTTTGTTCTTCCACACCCCACAAAAGATTAATCTCATCAGGTCCACAGATTACATACTTTGACAAGTGTTTTACGTTAAAATCTTTTCAAGTACTTTAAAAATTTGTTATACCAAAAAAAGCTGCCTTTTTTTCTTTGAAGTCCTTTCTACAATTCAACAGAAAATTCAGGTGCAAGAATTTTAAACAAAAATGAACTAAAGAGCTTTATTGACATCACAGTACATTCAATAGTAATTTTAAGAACATTACAGCTGAAAGAGAATGGCATGTTTTATATTCTTAATAAGCACTACCGTTCTTGAAAAAAACGTAATACAAAGAAATCCTATTAGGTATTTAATTCTGAGCAGCATTTGGAAAAAATACACCTATTTACAGATAAAAAATGACTCTGGTTTCACCTACGTAGCCACAATGTGCCTCTATAATGAGACAAGCCTTTTATAACTCATGGAATTTTTAAACATCATAGCACTGGTGCCATAAATTCCTCAGCGTTTACGACGAAGAGGAGTTGTTGATCTGAAAAATAAAGGAAAAGGGGCAAGAAGTTAATTGGAAAAAACAGAAGACCCCCAAACCCACACACACTTTAGGCTTAGTAATTAATAGTTTTAAAAGATCTTTCCAAAGTTACTTTTGCCCAAGACAAAAAAATTAATAAATACCATACTTTATTTTAAAAAGTTCATATGCTGTACACATGAAGACGAATAGCAAAAAATAAAAAAAGTCAGACAAAGTACTTAAAAAGTATACTACCTTGATCGTGACTTAGACTTGTGTTTGCGGCTTGCCTTCTTACCAGACCTTTGAGATTTCTCCACGGAGCATGACCGAGTATGCTTCGATTTCTTAGCCTTCTTTTCTTTACTGCTTCCTGGTGACTCAGAACTACTCCTCGCACTAGATTCGGAGCCTGACCGCTTTTTGCTATCTTTGGTAGTAATTCTTTTGCTTTCTTGTCTGGAATCCTGTCTTATTATTTTCACACATATTGAATCACCGTGAGAAAAAGTTCTTTCGCTCTCTCTTTTTCTCTTTAATCTACTGTCCTCATGATTGCCAGCCTTACTCTCTTTTTCCTCTTTTTTGGGCTTATCTTTTCTTTTTTCCTGATCTCTCTCCCTTTCTCTGTTCTTTTTCCTGTCTTTATCTACACCTCCACCCTGCTCCTTTTTCCTCTCTTGATCTTTACCCTCACTTTTATGTTTGTGCCTATTTCCAGTCGGGCTTCTACGCTGGTCTTCAGTTTTACGTCTATCCCTGCTCCTGCTGCGGCTCGCACGGTTAGCTCGCCTGTCTCTTGAACGGCTACTACTTCTGCGTCTATCCCAGCTTCTCTCTTGGGAAGGACTCGGATTTCTCCGCCTCTCCCCTCTTTCGGTGCTGCGATTTCGACTAGGTCTTCTCCTTTCCCTTATTTTCTCCCTGCTCCTACTCCTCTCCCTCCTGTTTCTGTGGATGTAACTCCTGCTTCTGCTGTGCCTGACTTTGTGTGACGGTGTTCTACTGCGGCTGTGCCTCTTCTTCCTTTTAGGAGAGGAAGAACGTGAAGAGCTGCGGCTGCTCCCTGAGCTAGTGCTGTAGGATGAGCTGGATACGGTGCTGCTACTGCTGCTGCTCCTGCTATTGCTGCTACTGCTACCACTGCTGGAGCTGCCTGACCCGCTCCTTCCTGCCCTCTCTTTACCCTCTTTTTTGAGTTCTAAATCAGGTGCCATTGCATTTGGAGATCTTTTCTTTTCGTGAACCATATCGGCTTCAATTTCTTTTGCCTCTTGTGAAGCCGAGTTACTGTTTTGTTCTTTGTTGATAAATTCATTCATCTCTTTTGAAAGTTTTTCATTTTGAAGCTTTTCTTCTGGGAAAAAAAAAAAAAGTATACAAAAGAAAATGCAATTAATTTAGAGTAATATGTCAATAATTTCCATACCGTTACTTTTCGCAAAATCACATTTCCAAGCACCTTTCATAATACTTACAATGAACACAGTCTGCCATCATACCAACTACCTACCAAACAACTTATTTGCTTTTTTTATAATTCTAAAAAAGTTGTCCCTCCTGGTCTAGAAAAAGCGTAAAACCCAAACGCTTTTAGAAGTCCTTGATGTTATTTCATGTTTCAGTGGTTTAAGACCAAGTTCTCCAACGAATATCCTGGAGCACCAGAACTTCGGAATTCATCTACACACACATACTTTTCCTTCTGCAACTTTCTGACACACCTGATTCTCCCCTTCTCTCTCCTACAGCACTCCTCTAGCTGTACCTATGCTTCTTGTCCAGCCCTCTCCATCTGGGTCTGAATGATCACCGGCTGCTGTGAAGTTGTATTTCCCACACAAAGCAAGGGTGGCCTCTTGACCTCAGAACAATGTTGGCTGTACCTGTATTTGGTTTTGTAGGCCTCATTACCCAAAAAGCCTTAGAGAAGTACCTTCTGCTGTAGTGACGCATGTTTGTTTTTTGAAAGAAAATACAGCTTTAACTTAGGTTAACTTAGATTACTCCTAAATGCTAACTAGGACAAGTAATTTATCTTTGTCCTTGATTTGAATAGGTTTTATAGGCAGTGAATTCAAAGCAAGGAAAGAACAACGTGAAAAGGAGACTTGTAGATAATTCTTTGCTTAAGCCTCAGCTCAAAGTTAAGACTACAGCATTTAATACAGATAGATGATAAAGCTCTACAAAACAAAAAGTTCATGTCAGTGAAGATTATATATAAGCTTGGTAGTCAGCAAGTATAATACTATAAACATGGTATGAAGATAACAAAAAAAAAATCAGAAATATATTTATTGAAAGTAACTTAATTAGTATCAGGCCAAGATTTTCATATAGCCAAATAAACAAATTCAGACCTTCAGAGCATTTTCCAGAGGTTTCCAACTTTTAGAAATATTTACTTATTTCTGTTTAACCTAGGATCCTCTGCATCACCAGCCAAGTTTATCTCCCCTTCTCATTCTAAATTGAACCCAAAGAAGTAACAGACATACATTTTTAGCAAAAGAAAATGGACTTTTGATGCGGACCATCGGTTCCTGAATTATGTTAGGGCATAAAACTGCATCCAGAAACCCAGAATGATCCAAATGGCAACCGGTGGTCAAATCTAACCCAGAAAATAATTCCATCTGGTTCCTGAGTCATTAGGTAACACAGACAGAAGCCAGCATACATTGGAAGATGCTGTATTGTATATTAGAAATCATCTGCCTTTCCTAAATGCTGCTACAAATGAGACCCTGCATTTAGTATTCTTCATATGTATAGAATCTTCAGATTCTTCGGATGTATAGAATCAACCTCTTTACTCTAGATTTGTATTTCTGTGAATAGCCCCATGGAGATGCCCCCAAACTGGCATCTGGTCTCTTGCACTAGGAAGACAGAGGCCATAGGCCACCACTCAGTCACTCTTCATATGGCTATTGTTTTGTGCATAAATCTTAACACATCAGAGGAAGATAGGAATATTAAGGAAATAAAAAGTTTCGTCAGTTCAGCCTTTTTTAAAGAGATTCATAAGTCTTACTTCTAGGCCTTTAAAATAAAAAGGAGGAAATAATCCATCTTAAAATAAGAAATAAGTATCCTGTCATAATAGCATGCACTTTCTCCTCCAGCTTATGAACTTAGAACATGACTTCTTCCCATTGTGTTCCTCTGTTCATTCAGACTGCCCTTCAGCAGTGCAAGGTGGCTGTGACACCCTTCTGATCTACGTTCCTGGTACAAAAGGAGAAGCCTTTCCTTGTACAGAAAAGCAGAAATAAACAACAGATTTTTTTTTTTTTTTTTTTTTGTTAGTCACATTCTCAGAGGCTACATGTGAACTGATTGGGTTCAATAATCTTTCTCTGGTATTAGGTATAAAAACACAGTTATGAAGCTACAGCATATGGACACAAACCTCAACTACAACTGAGAAGAGCGAGTGCAAAGAAACTGCAGCCTCCCACTGTACATTCTGAAAGGCGCACTGCTGGAGATTATGTACTAGAAAAACAAGTTTTTCAGATGGCGTGAAATGAGCTTCACATACTTTAAGCATACAACTTTAAGGAATCAAGTTTATACAGACCGCAGTCTGGTGAACAAAGGTGAAATATATCCCCCAATCGCATCCGAGATACTAGTATTTTTTAAAAAACATATTATACACACACACACACGCATTGTTATAGAGATACTGTTATTTATATTGCACAAAATCTATAGCATATAGATGTATATGCACCATGTCTGTTCTTTAAACAGTGAAGTAGAATAGCTTCTGGAAAAGACTACATGAATTTTTTATTAGAAAGAAAAGAAGCAAATCCCACTTTGATCAAGTAGCGCAGACATCTTTTTGTTAAAACTTTTAAATTAAGAACATTCTTTCTAAACTTTGCTTAAAATGCATTTTCTCTCCTACCAATTTACATACACTCAGCAGTAAACTCCACATATAGCAGCACAGTAAGAAGAAATGATATGATTTACCTTCTAGCTGTTTCTCTAGTAGTAGTTGCTGTTCTCTCTCTTTTCTCCAAAACGCTTCCTGTTTTTGCCTGATTCTGTGTCGTAATTCCTCATCATCAGTATCAGACGATTCAGAGCCTCTGTCACTCCTCTCATCTTCACTGTCTCCTGATCCATAACCACCCAGTCCACCTGCGTGCATAAAGTCCAGTCTATCACGAGGAAAGATTAAGCTTTGTTCTTAATATTTCTGTGGGGCAAAGAGGAGGGTAACATTGCCCTTCCTTCACTTCCTCTTCTCTGAAGAAGTCACTTTATTCTGGTAAGTGCCAAAGTTGTTTGACTGGCGTGATCAAGGCCCCCATATCTGCATTGATGCTCACTGTCTGGTTCTATTCCTTCTGGAACAGCTTGTCTATTTTCAGCAAGCAACCGCTGTGATCACAGTACTTTTTCCATTGTATGGAGGGGCAAAAAAAGCTCCCTGCAGAGATCGTAACAATGCCTGCCTCTGTATCGACAACTGCACAGAAAATGCCTGGGATCTGTCCCAGAAGACACCTCTGAAATGACTTCAGCCGCCTCCGTAGTCCAATGCTACAGAAATTCTGAATGCCATATCAACTTGCCTATATTGATTTAGAAAACATTGCACTTTGACAGGTACAGAGATGGAACAGAAATGGACCTTCTTCTCTAGAGATATATTAATAACTACTGGACTGATAAAAAAGATAAAGTCAATTTAAACATCTGACATGGAAACATCTTACTTCCTTTCAGTCTGAGGTTCTTATCATCTTTATTGAGTTCGTTTTAAAACATGTAAATACTTGTGATGACAACATTCAACTAATTGAACAGAATTCCGAGCAACAAGCACATAACTGACGACTGACACTGTAGTATGTTTTAGATGATAAAAAGCATGTTGGGAAAGATCTTTTGCTGTTGTGTCTCAAGCTGGAATTTCAGTCTCTTTTTCCTGTGTTGTTTCTGGTAATATATGATACAGGAGCCTCTGTGCCTATGTAGCTTTTCAGTAAAATAATAATTCCCAAGATTATAATATTTTTATTTATAGACTTTCGCATTACTCTTCTACCAACTTTCCCTTCTTGTTTGGATGGATCTAAATAGCAGAAAAATATAAACCAGTATTCCTCTCTCTGAAGACTGCAGTGTGCTTCTGAAACAATCACATTTTGAAAAGTAAATTTATCTGAAGTTTTTATGTATTTTCAAAATCAGGGCAAGACTCTCATACACTAACTCACACTGACTAGTCCTTTACTCCAAAAACCATCCCACTTACATCAGTAGGATTACCTGTGGAACAAACAAAGGTGCTGATAATGATAAAGTTATTGGAAAGTGACCCATGCTCCCAGTCAATTAAAATCGAGTTTCAAAATGCAATTTCTAGAAACGCAAGGCAAGAGTGAAACTCCCCCTTTAAGCCCTCTCAAAAATAAGGAACATACTTACCGAGTCCAGTGAGGGAAGCCAGTGCACTGGACTGTGCCAGCTGTTTTGCAGGAGCTTTGTATCACATCAACAACAGGAACAACATGTTAACACAAATAGCCACGATTTCATAGTCATGAGTCTACGGTATTGTTAAATCTACTACTATTGCTGTTCTTTGGAGGGAGAGAAGAAACATTAAAAACGTATCATCCATTTAAAACCAATTCTAGATTTTCTGACCATGAAGACTTAGAACTGCAAATTAATAGTGAACAGAAAAACAGAAACATATACGCATAAATCATTTTCCAAGTTACAGCATCTGCACATAATTTTCAAGTTTCAGTAGTTACATATTTAGATTAACTCAGTTATGTTAAAAAAATTTGTTATGTAAATACATGTTAATAGTGAAAGCAAATGAATTACTAATTGAGGACACAAAGTTTGTCTCTTTTCAGTTCTGAACATCTAAGAACTTGAGATAAAGATGACAGCATTTAGAAACAGCTACAACTCAAGAGCCATTGACAAACAGGTACCGTTTTAACTAAATAAATGAATTGTATGAAAGAAATGGAATAACTGAAGTAACTCACAATACACTGCACAGGACAACAGTACATGATTACTGTATTTGAACTCTACCAACTTGGATGCATTATACTGGAATTGTTCTTGGGGGATAACTATGGAGGTTAAATGTTCTAGAGACATGCAAATATAGAATATTCACAGAAGAAACTAAAAAAAATTTTAAAAGAATTGGCATACCTTTAGTTGCTTTACGGTGAACATCTTTGGCCACATAATAAATTTCTTCATTTGTGACATCTAACAGAATCTCTGTCAGAAGCATTTTTGTCAGCATCATCTGAAGAAAATTGTACATACAATAAAGGCCAAAACCTCTTGAATAAATGCTGCATTCAACTTATCTCCACAGAACTTCACTTCTTTCAATGACTAAGAAATTACTCTCCTGCACATTTCATTTAATGATTTCTTTCAACAGACGTGACTTAAAAAACCTAAGTCTGAAATTGTTTAAATTTGAACTGATTTCAAAACTTTCAGAACAGTTTGTATTTTGACTGTGAACTGTATTCACATGTATTACACAGCTATCTACAGCACTGATGCATAATGTCAAAGATGATACAACAGATTAATATGTAAATCAGAAACGTACTTAGACTAATCCCATTAATTCTTTCAAAAAATAAAGGGCACATTTCTGGCTGGTATGCTGGCTCACTGATCCCAACCCTTCACAATTCATCAGAGGTTACCTATATAGGATTTTATTATTACGTATTTACTACAAAAATTGATGTGTTGGTAGCTAGCTCTCCAAGCTGCTCAGTCTGGTCACGTGCTTTACAAAAATATATTCAAACTTTTTAGAATTCAGAGCCTTCATTAACAAGGTTTCAGTTGTACAATTAGCACACAACTATGATTTTGAAGTACGAAGTTTCTGCAGATACAGTGAAACTGTTGCTGGTCTAGGACTTAGATTTTTAACACTTCCTTGCAAGAATGTATTTCTTAAATTTCCTTTCATAGGAACTGAGGTTGAAGCATAGATTCAGACAGGTGCACTTAGTCATCAGAAGTTTTCAGGAATTTGACAAGTTAAGCAAAACCACAGAATTAATAGCGATCCACATGAAGATTATAGTCCTTACACTTTTTCATTACTGTCCTAAATATGAGTTCCATAACCTATATCTGTGCCTATATGAGAAAGACAGCATTATAAAGAGACACGCAAATATAACCGATCTTCCCTGTATGGTGTGTTCTATTCCTCTATTGGCAATATCAGGCAGAGAAGAAGTGTTCTACTTTGCTATGCTCAAAAAATACAAGCAAATAGACAGAAATACTTAGTGTAAATGACATTACTAATACCATTTGATATTCCTTTTCTTCTTCTGTCATTTCTGGTTCACTTTGCTCCTCTTGAGGAGCTGGGGACGGACTCCTGCTGATTTTCCCAACACTTACAGCTTCTGTGTTTTCAGCATCTTCATCTTCCTCATCACTGTCCTACAAGAACAATACCATGCATTTCAGGAAAATCTTAGAAGTGAAGCTCAGTAGTTTCTATTTATGACAGTCAACTTGATGTACTTCATACTGAAATCTGTGTTATATTTGTCATAGAACTATTTCTTTTCTCCCCTCCTAATAAACATGCAGATACTTCTCTAGCCATGTGAGCTAAGTACCTAGTTGCAGTTCACTGCCACACAGGTACCAAGAACTGCAAACAAATCAGATAACTGCTAAGTGCAGGCAAGACAAGGCTTCCTAAATGGGCTCACTTCAGCAAATAATCGTATCCAGACTTTTTCAGCTACTGATTTGGACTTGAAACCCCCAAAGCCTACGTATGCTCCCAAAATACAGAAAAGAAAAAAGCTCAATTTAATTATTTGTTCTTTTCTACTACAGAAAAAATAATTTATTTTTGCATCTCAGACATTAACAGCTTCAAAACACCAATTAAGTATCAACAAACCAGCAGCTTAACTTGAAGCAACACAAACAAAGAGATCACCAGGAATACACAGTCTCTGTTTGGAAGAGACCAAAAGGTCAGTATCTTTCAGGAAATACAAACCCGAATAAGAAGCAAACCCTTCTACTTACAAATTTACTTTTCTGAGGTAGCCGTGGGCCGTCCCCTTCTTCAGCCTCCTCATTTTCCTTTTTTTCTTTTTTAGACATCTGTGAACGTTGCTGCTCCATCCTCTCTTTTTCCAATTTTTTCTGTTTTTCTCGTTCCATCTTTTCCAGGCCCTCACGAATCCAGGCGGGCAGAGTTCTACGCTTCACAGCATCTATATAAGCAAGGTTTGTGGTTTTGTAAGATGAAAAAAAACCCAAACAAACAAACAAACAAAAAAAAACACCACCAAACAAACACCTTCCCCTGCCAAAAGAAAAAAAAAAACAAACCCCAAACAAAAAAGCAAACCCTCCATCCCAATTCAAACAAGCCACACAGCTGATTGTGGGGAAAAACAACATCTATAATAGCTTTTTGATTCCTTTTTTACTTTATGAAAAAAAAGCCTTCAAATTTTGCTATTCTTTCTAAAACACAGCTTTTACATTTTTTCATTAAGGAGTGGTTAACATGTACCAATCTGTGGAGGCTCCTGCTTCACAGGCATCGCAATAGGTGAACGCTGTCGGTCTCTGAATGAGGGTCTCTCCCTTCGGTTTTGAGGAGGTGCAGAAGGTGCTGGTGGACCTGGTGGTCCTGGTGGTCCTGGCTGCCAATAAGGTGGGTGAAATCCACCTTGAGGTGGACCAAAAGCAGCCCCATGCTGAAAGAGTAATGCAGTTTATTTTTCTTCACATGACAACACTAAATATGGCATGTGCGTAAGTTGGTCTACAGAAATCCATGCAAGCAGGAATCCACAGTTTCTAGGCTACTGAGATCTCTCAATCTCTTTTTCTGTGGCCCCCAAGAAACAAGATTTCCTTAAATACTTATATAAGTAGGGATACTAATGAAGCTGAAAGGGCTTGATTCAACCAAACTCTTAATATTGTGCTAAATATTCAGCCCTATGATCACCATCTATCTTCAGCAGTTCCTTGCCAGCTTATCATCAGAGCATGCAGTTAAATGAAGAGTATACAGAACTAAGGTTTAAAAGCCTAGCTATGCTAGCAGTCTTTCCTTGTAACTACAACACAAGGACAAAAATAAGAAGTTCAAGCTTTTATTACACAAGAATTTTGCACTGTGCACTTTCCAGTAATCATTCACAGATGTTATTGGTATAGCTGGTGAAAATATTAAATGCATAAATATGTAAGTTTAGGACAGACCCTGGGTTCTGAGCAAGATGTATACAAACCAAAAGTCACACATCTTGAGGCATACAGGAGGGGGGGCTTGTTTTAATATTTGCTGCCCAGAAATGCCTAATGAAACTATTTAAGAGGAGAGTGTTTAGGAATAAATTTATAGCATTATTTCTTAAAAGTTATATTCTTTTGACTATTTAAATCAGCAGTGGTAGAAGCACTCTTCCACTACAATTTTTGGTTAAGCATCCCTCTGTTATTTGCTGCTAAACAAGTCTTCTGTAGTATTTACAGAAATTAATTTTAGAGAGTTGGTCCCACAACAGTAAACAAAGGAAATTATAATAAACTAGTGTATTTGAAAATAATTATTTCACTTTCTAACAATATGGCTGAACAAGAGAATTTAATAATAGAGAAAAGCAGGCCAGAAGACAGAAAGACATTGCTGCCCATCTTCCCTTGGGTTTGTTTACAAACAGAAGGCAGGTGTTTTAACAGGTACAGTTTGTCATTTAGATCAAGAATTTGGAAAGTACTGAAAACAGGGGAAAGATCCAAAACTTCTTTGTACTTCAAGATTTGTGCAATGCCCCCTGCTATTATTACTGCTAAAACCACCTACAGATTTATTATGGTATGCTGTTTATATGCCAGAATTAAGAAAAAATTGGCTGTGGAGTTTTTAGAAATACCATTGTTTATTCAAATAATCACAGTAGATAGATATGGAAAAGATCAATGGATCATCCAGTCTATCTCCCTGCAAATACAGGACTGTTCCCTATAGTACATTATCTAGTGTATTTAAGTATCTATTTCTGAACTTTATTTTTTTCCCCTCTTCTTCTTCTTTTTTTTAAAAAAAAAAAAAAAACAAAAAAAAAAACAAATCATCTACATAATGTTAATTCATATACTGGAACACAGTGATTCATTTTAATATTGCAGACAAGAGCCACTTCTCATTGCTAGTGTAGAAAAAAACCCAACTTTAGCCTCAAAACGGAACTGAAAACTCTAAAGTCTCTTCTGTAAAGTATTTGGTAAAACTGTATCTTAGCAGATAACAGATTCTGTAGATGTTTGTAGAACCGAAGAATGAAAGTCGCCGCTAGATGATATTAGAGGAACACATCCACGGAAGGGACTCTGCGCGTCTACAATACTAAAGCAACAAATATGTTTCACCTGATAGTCAAACTGGTTCACTGGCCCCATTGCAAAGTTATCGGGAGGTGCCCCAAAGTTGTGATTGTTCTGGTTAAATATATGCCTGTTGTCAGGAGTAAATTCCCCACTGTCCTGACTGTTGCTGTCTTCAGATGGAGGAACAATTTCCATTTGACTTGGGGTCGAAGCCATCCACTGCTGATCTGGAGGTGGGTGAGGGGGCTGGTGAGGCATTCCCCATTCTGTTTAGGATTCAGAATACAATTCAATACCAAGTTAGTGTGATTTATATGAGTCGTCAATCACTCAATGTTCTTGTATTTATCACGAGGCTTCTCAAAGCAACACAGACGATGAAGTTAAAGAATCATCAATCTACAGACTGTATTACGCTGTCTCAATAATTCTTCAACTAAACAAAGGAAATACGAATAGCTGTAGCTGAACTAAAACACAGGGGGGCAGAACTGGACAGACAAGCTGTAAATTTCTTTTTATAAATTTCCAGGGATATTGAGTCCTCTATAGCACTTACAAAATGTGTACACTTTTAAAGAACTGCTCCTACTTCTCTGTTTCCATGTTATTTCAACTTCCAAAGAAATGAGCTATTTTATTCCTTTGCATAATAGTCTTACAAGACCTATTATGAAAAGCAAATGATTTTGTGAGCAGCAGAACCACCGAAATCTGCCTTCCAAAGTCTTGTGTCTTCAGAGTGGGTAACTCCCTGGATTCTCCAATATCTAGTAGAGGTCCAAGCATAAGCTATAATCATAAGCCCTCAAACACAAGCTACAACTGGATAACAGAGTGAAAGGGTTTAAGGAATGGATTCATAATATGTGGCCATAAGCTTTGTCTTCTTAAGAAATCAGTGGAAAAACTATGTCCACTATGAAGACACTTTCAGACTACAACAGCATCCCCTTGTAGCTTTCACCAGTAACAGAAGTAATATTAATACCTCACCTCTCAGGTTAACTCCTACCTTCCATCCAGTCCTTTACTAATTCTTTCAATTTTTCTAATTTTTACTGTCCTTCCAAACTGCATCATAATTGGATCCACTACTGTAGCAAATAAAAGGGTTAACATAGCTTTTCTACTTGGTTGTTTTTTTTTTTTTTTTTTCTTGTGTATCTTCAAAGATTGTATCACTTGTTTCACTCTCACTGTCAGTGTGGTAGGTCATGTTTAGCTGATTAATCAAATCTTTTCCCAGAGTCAATGCTCCTAAAATATTCTAAGGGACAGAACCCTTTAAGTGTAGCTTACAAGAGTTATTATTCATAAACATCTGTTTAGTATTTGACAGTATTTAAACGCCCAGTTTCCTTCAAGTCAACTGACTTGAAAGTCACATACAGATTCTGTTTTCATCTGTGAAACATGAATGCCTTCAAAATAAGGCATTCATGAGGCTAGTTACACAGTTCATTTTCAGATTGTCATTTTGCTTTTTTATTAGTAGCGTGTAAGGCGCTTTTGGATCCAAAAAGAAACTTGGAAGGAGCTCGAGAAAGATGAAGCTTTGTAGAAAGAGAGTAAACACATGGAGAGAACTTGGGCTAAACACGCATGCTACAATTCAGTTTGTATGCTGTGACTGCTTTTACACATTAAGAATCACATTGCCTTAATTAAGGGAAGCTGGGTCATATCCACATCAGCATGGTCTTTATCAGTGTTAAAAAAACTGGGAAAACAGCATATTCTTATGACAACAAAATGCATTGGCACACTGTTTCCCAGGTGATACATTATTCTCACTCCTAGATCTAAGATGTTTTCCTGTTCTGTATTTTCTGGGTGAGCCTGGGCTTCTAACATTTATAATTATCAGTGAAACGTCTTCCTCACTTCTACCATTCTGTGACTATTTGCAAAAACTACCACTTAATATATTATTCTCTTTCACCTCACAGACAAAAAAAGCATAGAAGGAAGAACTCGCCTCCACAGGATCATATGAAAAACAAGTTATCCCATAATGACATGATATTTTTGTGAAAACCTCTACTTACTATACAGAAATACAGCTAGAATACCCTCTATGTTCTGACATATAGTAAAGTTAAAATTCTTACATGTGGCTACAATAAATCCTAGCCCAGGGCAGGCAGGTTAAACTTAAGTGAAACCTGATGTCTACCTCCCTTCTGTTATGCACGTGTAACAACCACCAATGACATTTTAACCCTACTTTCATTAAAAACTGCACTTAGACAAATTTGAATAGTCACAGTGAAAACTGGAGGTGTTATTCTTTCAGTTATTACCAGAATTAAGCACGAAATGCAGTTTTCACCGAGACAACAGAAGGCATGCACACAGGCTGACTAACTACCTTGCTCACACATTTCGAATTGCATTATAGAGTGGTGATACAACAAACCTTTCAGAAGACTTTCAGAACACAACTTCAGAACAACTTCAGAAAAATTCTTAGCAGAAAATACCTGATCTCTACCCCATGCTTATTGTCAATGTTCTTTTATGAAGTTTTAAAAAGAAAATTAATTTTTTGGCCAGAACTGAATTTTTGAGGAAGTTATAAGGAACTGAAAATATTCTATACTAACAGAAGCATTCAATCAAAAATTACACAGATTACAATCTCATACGTAAGTCAAAAAGGGCAAATACTAAATATATGAAACATGTCATAAAAAACATATTTTACCCCCAGAATTTTGCTTATCTCCTTTTTCTAGGATTTAAGACACCTGAAGCCAGTATCTGCTAGTTACACTCTAAACTCAGATTACATGTCAAGATCGTGCCAGTAGCAGATATTACACCACAGGAGAGAGCAACAGATGCTCTTTAATTTTGAGGCATCCTTTTGCCTTCAGTGCTGCTGTTCCTGTTGCAGTAGAATAGGCAACAAAACATATAAGATCCAGGGAAATAAATATGTAACTGCAATTCACATTTTATCTTTCTACAACATTCAGGGACAGAACAAATCTTTTGCATATATATATTATAGGCCATTTTTTAAATTTTATAGAGACATTACTGAGTTGTGTTATCAGACCTTTGTGCCTGTACTGCTACCCATTTTGTGGAACACTTGACTGGAAAGTAGCAGCTGTGATACTCAGTTAATTAGTTGATGCTACTGGTAGTTTTGCATCTCGAAACCTGAGGGACAGGGCATATTCATACCCCAAAACACCTGACAAAAATAGAATTTCATTACATTAGAAAAATGAATGAATGGGAAGGAAAACAAACCTGGCTGCCACATTCTGTTGAAGTTGGGATCCCCCTGAAAATTGTTATGGTTGTTTGGACCAGACTCTATTCCTGAAATATCCTGTCCGTTTGGCATCATTCCTTGTTGTTCCACTACATTCTGCTGCCCTGAGGCTTCTCGCTGAGCAATCCATGCTTGAGCTAATGCAGCCCAGTCAATCTGGCCTAAAATAAACAGAGTAAATTTAAAAGGTTAGTATTCACAAGTCTGAAGTTTAACACTGTTTCTCAATTATACGTCTCATTGCTCAAGAGAAACGGGCAACGTTTACCTTCAGCAAGTATTATACCATGAGCACCACTGAAACTTACTCACAGTGTACAGTAAAACAAATTGAAAGCAAATGTCAAAGTGTATATACTTGCTGAAGTAGTTTCTCTGCATATGTTCAAAACACCATAAAGCAGACTATTTTAGGTTCACATTAGCACTGAATGGGTGGTAGTAATACACTTTTTTCATAAGTGAACTTACTTTGATATAAGAAAGAAATATATCTAGCTTCAAATTCTAAATTCCTGATGATTCAAGTGTAATAAAGAGATATTGCTGGAAAACCACATCTTGTAATGTATACTCCTTGCATAATTTCTGATTTCTGGAATGTTATGTTACAGTTCTCTCCCCTCTTTTTTTTTTTCCTGCCACTCCTATCAGTAAGCAAGTAAATGGCACTCTCAGATGAGGACACTATTAAGTCTTCTGCTCACTGGCAAGTCAGGAAATCTCTCTAGTGAAGTTACAGAGATTGAAGTGACAGAAAGCAGTGTAAAACCAGTGGGCCCGATCACCCTGCCTGAGTATCAAATGTAGTCCTTCATTCTCTTAATCCTTTTCTATATTTCTCTTGATACTTTGAATTGTTGTCACTTCACTCTCAATTTAAGGTAAATTACATTTTATTGTTAAAAAACAGGTGCTTGTTTTGAGGTTTGTGTATGTGTGTCTGGTTTTGCTTGTTTGTTTTGTTTGGCTTGTTTTGGTTGGGTTTGGCTTGTTCGTTGTGTTTTGTTGTTGTTGTTGTTTGTTGTTTTGTTTTGTTGGGGGGGGGGGGGGATTTGTTTTCCGTGAGGGAAAAAATCCAAACGAGATCATGGTTATCACTTCTGTAATCTAACAAATATTGATCTTAAAGTGAGAGCTTTTCTGTGTATACATCTGCATTAGTACATCTGCCACAGATATTTGCTCAAATAAAAGATTCAGCCTGGCTAAAGAACTGACAGGGATACAGATTCTGTAAAAACTACATGAGGTCTAAATGTTGATCTATATGACTGGCATAATGTTGATAATTTCTCCAGGATAACTGAGGTTGCTTGTCTTTATTTTGCACATTAAATATTAACTATGTCAAAACATTTGAGGAACATCAAATGTATTATCTTGACAGCAGCTACAAAAAAAGCAAGCATCCGTCATGCTCTGTAACAAATATTAAAAATTCAAATGACAACAGATTAAAAACAATCCACAAAGCTTTCTATATACTTACTTGGATCTTGCTGGTGTTGAAATGACTGCATCCACTGCTGTTGGTTCAAAGGCCATTGCTGCCAAGGTTGTCCACCTTGATCCCACATCTTTTAAGTCTTTATATAGTCTATATTTCAACTAAAAATAATAGTTGTATGTTTAAACAGATGCCCATGAAATATCACATAACTGAAACTTACATAAGTGCAGATATAGTTAAGCCTTGCAAAGCAAGCTGAAGCAATGCTGGCTTAATATTTTAAGCTGGAGGAAACAGTTCATCCTTTAGAGTAATATCTGAAAACATTACTGTAAGATTTCAGAAGACTAGTAGGCTCTGTATTGTTCAAAATAAATTAACTACAAAGTGATGTTCAAGGAGAGATATAACAAGTTTGTAAGACAAAAACTCATCTGACAGTAAATGCAATTTCAAAAAGTCAAAATATAAGACATTACTTAAATGATATCCTTGCCTGTTTCTTACAGAAAAGATGTGTATTTTTTCTACACAAGTGTCATGCAAGGCTGTTAAGCGAGACAAAGGAAAGTCACCGAATGGCAAAACACATCATTAACAATTGTGCTGAAGAACTGCACAGATACAAGACGGTGCCCCATATGTATTTTATGCATTGTACAGGCTCATTATAATTTCTAAATAATATATGCCTTCAAATCTGAGAAAGAAAAAAAAAATAAAAAAAAAAATCACTGTTTAATTGTTCATTTACAACACATTCCTTTAAAATCACCAGAAACATTTTTGGTGCAGTGTTGCACTTCCTCAGTGAGCTGGCACCAGCGGTCCTTGGACCTGAAGGGAGCTCCACACCCTGCTGTAAGTGAAGCTCCAGGACGAGCTTTACAGGACTTTGATGAGGCTCAGCAGTCTGCCAGGTAGGTATGTCTATAACGGCACACCAGTTCCTTCCACACATTTGTATCTCTGGTGTCCACCAATCCTGCTACACAAGGAGGACCAGAGAGCAGCCACCCACACTGCTCCAAACTGCTTTTCTGAAGACAAAGCCTGAGCAGTTTTGGGAACACTTCACTCCAACAACTGTTCCCAAATACAGGTAAAGGTAAGACTACACCGAGTGTGACCCCCCTCTGTTAAACAACTCCTTAACAGGCTTTTTACTCTCAGTCAATATATCCTCACACTGCTCAACACAAATCCCTTGATTTCATGCTGTAAAAACTACCAACCCTGTAGGCTGATTCAAACACTCCAAACTTAAAAGAAACAGTGAAAAATTCATTCCTTAAGGTCAGAGGAGCAGCACACAAGACCTAGACGATGCTCGCAGCTGAGCACAGCATTGAACAGATGAAAACAGCCAGTTCGCTCCAGAGGACACGGGCTCAGAACAGCCCCTGGGGTGGCCGGCTGGGAACATCGCCCCAGCCCCGCGGACAGAACAGAGCAGAGCAGAGCCGACGTTCTGCGGACACAAGCAGAGCAATTAGAGCAGATCCCGCCTGCAAAGGAATCTCGTGCTTACACATTCCTGCAAATAACTGCGTGACTGCATGGGAAGAGAGCATCACGCTACAAGAATGCGCGGCAAAAAAAAGCTGTACGTAACATCATGGGGTGTTGGGTCACGCAGAGGTGAATGTAAGCTCATATTTTACATTGTCAAATTTTACTTTTAATCTGAAAAACAGTAGATCACCTTTGGTTTCAGACTGCTTACATTCAAGCCAGTGCAAAATCAGGTATGCGTGGCTCAGAAAAATTGCATTGCAAATGCATCTTTGGGGGCTTTAAACAAGACTAGATCAACTTTGGGAACCGGGTGGGAGTACTGGGCAAAACCTACTTTTCTACTTTCAAAATCTCTTCATGCCAAATTAAGTTGATGGGCTTTTTTTTTGTTCGGTTGGGTTTTTTATTTGTTTGTATTTTTTTTTTAACTTTTCTTTATGATACTCAAACTTAGTAGGTGAAGACAGTGTTTTTCTTTCGTGGTATTTTTGTTGGGGTTTTTTTGTTGTTGGTGGTGGTGGTGGTTTTTGTTTGTTTGTTTTACTTGTGAAATTTCACTAAAATAAACTCAGCAAAAGATTTAGAAAATTATATTTTTCAACCAATAATTATGAGGTAGGTCTACATATAACTGAAAGCCTGAATGCCAAAAAAAAACCCCAATTTTTCAAACAGTTAAAGAAATTATGGAAGTGCAGCAATATTAAGAGCACCTCCACAAATTCACCTGAACTGGAACCTCCTACACACAGACTTCACTTAATTGGATCAGGTGAGATTTATTTTTATTCGACTGCCTATATCTCTGTCTTAAAATCCTGGACACTCAGGATTTATTTTACAAGCTCCAGCTAATGCAGTTAGCTTGTAATAAACTTTTGTACCTGTTAAAACACTTACGAGATATCTGGTTCTCATGGATTCTGCACTGAAAAGGACGCTTAGTATTCTACCCTTTCTGTCTTTTTTCTCTCTCTACTGGCAAACTGAAGCATTAGTTTGGAATGTAAGGAGATCTAAGATAACAAATTATTCCAAATCTCCTCTGTATAACCTGCCCCCAAGACAGTGACTATCTTACTATTTTACAAGGTGTTAAAATAAATTAATTTGTTTGTTTGTTTTGGGTTTTTTTGGCGGGGGGGGGGGGGGGGGGACAGGGGGAGATAACCTGCATTCCTCTGGCTGCCCCCAGACACGCTTCATGTGTCAGCACTGACCTGGGACCCAGTGGGCAGTTGGGATGTGTCTGTTTTGGTTTGGAAGGTCAGAGCTTCTCATTCAGTGCCAGCTGGCTTCGGGGCCAGAGGAAAAACCCCAGTTGGGCTTTGTTAGCTTACATAGCTGCTTCGCCATCACTTTGCAATATAATATGGCCTAGAGTCTTTAGCTTTCCTCGGAGAGATTATTTCACCTTATTATCACTGTTTTGGGAAGAGAAATAGGTGGGGAAGTGTAAAGCAAGAGATCAAGACATGGAGCCAATTTCTATTTTGATGCACAACAGTATGACAAGACAGCAACAACTGTGTAAAACCTTGAAGAATTTCAACATTTGGTTAATTCCATTTATGCCATCCAGAGCAGACTGCTTTAATATCACTGCTAATTTTAGTTTGTGAACTGTATTTGAAAGCTTTTAATTCTGTACTGCGTTTGTACTTTCACTATTTTCCTGAAGAAATGCTGATTTTCACACATTGGCAACTACCAAACATGCTGGCTTTCAAGTACACAGATTCATTACCAAATCTAGTGTAAAAACTTTCTTTACAAATCAGAAATATGTACTACACAAATACTTCAGCAATTATATCACTTTCTTATGCATCTGTATATGTACACACAAAAAGCCCTTTTTCAAATATCAAGTGAAAATTGGTCTAAACTATTTCAAATGTATTTCATCTTCATCATCAGGCTATTTTTTGGACAGAAACAGGAACTGGATAAGAAAGGGACAAAATCACCACCTTATAATGTTTATAAAACTAACCTTAAGATATACTGGCTAAAAGAGAAGACCACATGTATTCAAATATTTTTAGTATTGAAAACTAAATGATGTATTTTAATATGCACTATTCAAAGCCAGTGAACAGAAGAGGTTTTTTCCTAAGGCCTCCTTCTATATGGTGACCTGAAACAGCAGGACAACATCACTTTCTGAGAAACAGATTTCCTTGTTTTTTTGCTCTATCTAAAAGATAACTAAATAAATCTTATATACATCCACATCTATTAAATTATGTGCACGTTGGCTATTTGAGGTTACTCTTATGTAAAAGTAATGTACCTTTATATACTGCTTGTGAAACTTTACTGAGTATAAAAAGAACTTGTCAACAGAAGCTCAGTATTGTCCCATCAGATATCATTGACATTTTCTTTTGCAGGTGATGCTATTTTAAAGTTGTCAAAAATAAAAACAGATCGACACAGGTCTTACCATAACGAACAAACCAGATGTGAGAGTTATAAAAATAACACTTTTGAACATTAGTGCCATAATACTGGAAAGGGCACAAACTACTTCTAAAAGAATTCACAAAACACAGCAAAGAAAATGTAGCCTATTCTCAGTAATTTTAAAAATACTGCAAATGATTAATCCTCAATACAGAGGGGAAAAAAGCAAAAAACCCCAAACCAACAAACAATGCCTCTCCCTCACCAAATCTGTAACAGAAAGGCTTGAAACAGCTGAAATATCTTGTACAATTGTGTGTGACACGAAGCAAACATCTTCCTGAGACACATCAAGGAGTAACAATGGAGAAAAGAGAATCAAAGTCCTCTCCCACCTAATTAAAATCTGCATTGCCAAAACTAAATTAGGATGCTGCCACAGTAATTATAACAGAGTTTTGATTTCTTCTCAGGTTCCCAAATCAGCATCGTCTGAAAGAGGCTTCATGTAACAGAACATACAGCTCTGAGCCCACTTCCCACTAGTGACACAGGGCCAAATACAGAGCAGAGCATCCAAACTGCAGAGAAACAAGCTTTATTTTCCACTGGGTGGGTGGGAAAGGGTGAACACTGGCTAAAATCTACTAAATTCAAACATTAGCAAAACACTTGCTTACTAACAGAGAAGTATATCAACCAAGAAGTCATTAAAACACTGTGGTTCCGATGTCTCCAGTGCATGCAACAGGTTTTGAAAAGGAAACAGGTTCAAAGAATGGACCTGTTTTACAGGTACCCACTTGCAAAAGAAAAGGCAGATACTGCCCTCCCTTATGATGATGGGTTAAGGTTCTTTTACTTAGCTGTTCTATTGGATATAGCCTTTCTGCTTGCTCTCTCTGGCCAACACAAATGAACAAAAGAATGTTTATTGGTGTTATGGTTTAACCTGGCAGGTGGCTAAACACCTCACACAGCTGCTTGCTCACATCCTCACAGTGTGATGGGGCACAGAATCAGGAAAAAAAAAAAAAGTAAACCTCAAGGGTTAAGACAGTTTAATAGGGCAGCAAGGGAAAATACTACTAATACTACTGCTAATAATAATAAAATATATAAAAGAAGTGATGCACAATGCAGCTGCTCACCTCTCATCGACTAATATCCAGACAGTTCCTGAGCAGCACCTACCCGGCTAACCTTTCCCTAGTTTGTGAACTAAGCGTGACATCATACAGTACGGAATATCTGGAACATCCCTTTGCTCAGTTGGGGTCAGCTGTCCTGGCTGTGCCCCCTCCCAGCTTCTAGTGCATCTCCAGCCTCCTTACCCAAAGTCCTTAACTTGGTATAAACATTGCTTAGCAACAAACAAAACCTTAGTGCATTACCAACACTCTTCTCAAACTAAATCCAAAATACAGCACTATACCAACTACTAGGAACAAAATTAGCTCTATCTCAGTCGAAACCAGGACACATTCCCTTATGCCAGATCGCAAAACAGGAACCCAAATGTACTGAATATCTGTTTACCAAAGAAGAAACAGAGCCGATTCATAATTATATGGGGTTTTTTTAACACAGAAACACAATCACATGGGGAAAAGCAACCCATCAATTCACATTTAAGTTACATGTACTTAACATTAAGAAAAGTTAATGTGGTATCTTAAAATTTTACTAGAGTTCTTAAGAGTAGACATGTCCTGAAACTTGTTCTGTCATATGTTTAAAAAAAAAGGGGGAGGGACTCCTAACCAAAGGCTGGGCCTATGGGAACTTCATTCAAAGGCACAATCTGATGACGTTTTATTATAGCAAATTATTGGTATTAAAACATGCCATCTTTGAGAGGATTGCTGGTGAAAGCTCCTATGTTGGCGATGAAAGCTGACATTGTGGCATAGACAGGACTTACCTTGATCCTCAGCAAATAGCAACCTCTGAGAGCCAACAGCACCCAGAAAAAAATAAAGCTGGTGTCCAACTCTCTACTACACTTCAGTAATTTACCCAGCAGAAAGAAGAGATATTTTAAAAGGCACCTTTCCACTCCTCTCCTCAATCACAATGTACATCTCAGCTACAAATTATACCTCGATGTTAAACTGTTCTTTTAGGAAAAAAGGTATCTCCTTTAACCTTCCTATTTGTCTGCAAAATAAGATATTTTCTGATACAGTTGTATCATCCGTCCAGACACAACACACACAATGAAAAATTTACAATTAGAAGCTGCTTACCAGTAACCAGAGCCTGAGTGATAATTCACATGCTCACCTTTAACTCTAGGAGGGTCCCCCCAGCACTCCCCACAAAACACAGCTCAGCTACCTTGAAGCAAATTACAGACTTGCACACTGACAGGAATGCCACCCTGTCAAGTAGAGCATGGTTTCCTGACAATTTCCTGATGACACAGTGCTTGATGAAGGTCCCCATAGTTAGTTTCCCACTGCTGTCAAAGATGAGTCCATTTTTTAGACAAGGCCACCCACACAACTTGAACTCTAATGGACTCAGCTCAGATTCCTTGGACAACTCTGCCTTGTCAGTTTCACAGTGTAAGCTCATAAAATCCATTATCCACTTCAACAACACTTGTGCAGAGGTAACTACGCTCAGACCTCTCACCAACATGGAGGAGCAGTCTTAGGGAGTGAGGTTCAGTCCTGCAAATGTCAAAAGACAAAGCCCATGTGTCATCCTGAAGATGCTCTTTTCCTTACATGTCTCATGACACTGGCTGCATCAGAACTGAAAAACATCAAGAAATCTCCCCTGGAAAAATAAGCAAGATCAGCCTCTAAATAGAATTTAATAGAGCTAATGGATAATCTGAATTGCTCCAATTCATGCAGACAGTCCAAGACAATAAGCACAAAGACTTACAAGTTAGGTCAGTTCTGGAAAAGCATCAGGAAGATAACTAATCATACCTAGCTGGCCAGGTGAGTACATCTAGCAGACTCACTCTTGCTTCAAGAACCTCCTGTCACTGTGACAATATGCTTCACCCCAATATGAACACTACGCAGCATGTGAACTATGCAGAACACCTTGCACATAAACAGCTTCTGCAGAAGAGCTCTGGAGATTTTAAATGGCTTGTCCCACTAAATTCAATGAAAAACAATTATTCTTTGGGAGATTAAATTAAATAGCGGCAAGATTACCTCAGGCTGTCCCTTGGAGGAAAGTAGCACACACCTTCTGCTGTGTCATGAGCTGAAGAGATCAAGGTTAGGAACTCCTGCATTAGACATCAGTATCACTTGACCAGACCTTCATGACACAATCTGGCAGTCTGGTTTATTCAAGCCTGTAGACAGGTCAACTAATGATAGATGATTCTAGAACCTACAAAACCTGAGTCAATAAGCAAGTGCTTTCTGATGCAGCAGAGAGGCTGTTGCATCACCTTTCTGATAATGTTACTTATCATCCCTGAATGACAGGTCCATATGTGACATGAGATGGCCTGACAAGTTTTACTTGCAATCTGAGCTCTAATACACAGCTGCATAAATTCTTCTGGTGACTAAAGGTCCTGTCTTGCAGGCCCTCCAAAGAGGCATTGCATTTCAGCAAAGAAGCATCCATTATCTAAATAAACAAAAAAGCTGAAACCATAGGCTGTCATGCATACTTTGAGACCACCTACACAGCTAATCTTTGGACTCCAAGGTTTAAAGACAACACACTCTTTTTGATATTCCATTCACAGGTCAGATATCTAGGTAAAACAGATGTTCCATCTCCTCTAAGATAACCTGCCATTGCAGCCAGGAATTTTTTCCTATCATTAGGTCTACAGAGCAGCTGAAGGGAAGAAGCCCAAGACATAGAAGTCCTGGTTTGTACTAAACTGTGAGCAGTGGTTTTGAAACAAATAATCAGTGCCATTGGCCAGGCTATCTTTCAGCATAAGCTCAAGACAACACACACAGCAAAGGTACATCAGTCTCCGATGCTCTTTGTGGAATTCCAGGGCTGCAGGGAGTCATCCATGTCACACTTTGAGAAGGATGTCAAAAGCACCACACACTCTGTGGGCAGAGCTGCTCTGTCCCATACAGGCTTAGGCTCTGGAGACGGACATAAAGGAAAATGGAGATGTTTCAGAAGCTAAGGTCCTTGAAATCAGCAGCCTGATCTCTTATCTTTTGTGTGAATGCCTTATTCTAATGCAAGGTCTCTTTCTTTCATTCAAGGTAGTTGATATTGACTCTGTGAAGTTTTAGCACAGTGACTGGAGGTTTATGGTGAATTTCCATGATGAATTTTGTGGAACCATTGAGGTGCAACCAGGATACATCTAACCACACATTTACAACACATGG
The DNA here is from genome assembly GCF_036013475.1 of Columba livia. Classification (NCBI taxonomy): domain Eukaryota; kingdom Metazoa; phylum Chordata; class Aves; order Columbiformes; family Columbidae; genus Columba; species Columba livia. The sequence continues at coordinate 43,264,096 of NC_088604.1, forward strand.
AGCAAAGCAGTTAGTAGAAAGACAGGAATCAGACCAATGTCACAAAGATTTCAAGCTGAATAGTGTTGCTTGAGACCTGTTTCCCCCCCCACCTTCCTCCCACTATGCTATTGCTTTATCAGGGTCATGATAGTACAGACATCACTGATGAGGATAGAACTAGTGCATAAATACTCTAGGGATACAACCCCAACACTTCATGTGTTTCTCCCAAGTAATTACACAAAGTAGTTCATCCATGCTATTACTGACATCCAACCATGCTGGAGCCCAAAGTCAATAAAGGACAGAGACTGTATAAACTGCAATAATATCTATCTCAATGTACTCCAAACTAGAAGGAAACAAACTGAGCACTTCTTCCATGACTGTGTCACTGGAATAAAGAATACTACACTGGAAGAATCTGTATACAATAGGTGTGACTAAAAAAGAGAGATGCAAAGGAAAAATGGCCTTACACACTCAGAGGAGCCCCTCTACCAAAATCTAATGCAGAAAGGGCACCACTGGAATCATCAGCTGGTCTTAATGTGGGAGACCTCGATAAGTCAGAACAGGTGAAAAGATGTGGGAATATGGAAAAGTACTGCGCCCTATGCACCCATGTAGAAATGAACTCTAAGAGTTACTACAAAAGGGGCACAGACACACATTCACCCAGAGCCAGAACAAACACAGACCCATCACTCAGACAAAAACATACCAGCTTCCATTTCACTTGGGAAAACTAATATTTACTACTATATAATACTCAGTTGCTGATTAGAAATTGAAGCATTTATGGGATGAGTTAAGTTTGTGATAGATCAGAAAAAACAGTTAAAATAACTATATTGACTACTACTCTGTTTCACCCATCCCACTTTTAGTTGGCCAAAGACTTCTCTACATCACCTAGGGCATCACCATAAGTTGTTGCAGGTATGTAATACCCAGATACTATGCATCTTTTCTCTTCCTGAGAACCAGAAGCTACACCAACGTGCCTGCTGGGATCTGTTAGCAAGAAGTCCCGTCAAAAAATGTGTAAAATTCTTCCAGGTCATTTATAGTTGCGTACCACTGGAATGCTGGAAGTCAACTTCAGTTACTTCACTCCATATTTTAACATCAGAACTATTCTTGCTCAGATTGAAGAACAAAGGGCTTCCAAGTACGTAACCAAGATCCAAAATATAGAACCAGAAAAAAAATTGAAGAAAACAGCTTGTTCAGTGTGTGCAAAGTTTTCCAAAAGCTAGTTCACACGCCAGCATTTCTGACTAATATCTACAGTGCTACCAAGATGAAGTAGGCTGAACAAAGGCCAAACTGAAAAAAAATTAAAGCACTATGAAAACTTCTTCAGTGAGTCATTCAAGCAGTCTAGCTTCCAAGGTCTTATTTTAAACCTATCTCCACATATTCACCAAGCTGAAGCCAACCCTTTTTTTAAAACAAAACAAAACAAACAAAACCCAGGCATCAGCAATGCAGGTATCATGTACTTTTTTTTTTTTTGTATTTTTAAAACATAAGGACAAATACATGCTTTGATTACCATAAAGCACCAAAATCACTGCTAAAACATTTACTATCACAGAAATATCATAGTAACCTAAGTAGTTTTAGTAAAAAGTTTATTGGGTTTGGGAAAAAAAAAGTCTGATCTGATTATTTTTTGCACATATTGTTCCACTAGAACACCCGATGCTACATTTTCAATTAGCCATGTAACACAGCATTGATTTTTTTCTGAAGTGAACTGTCCATCTGCAACTTCCTCCTTAATGAACATGCTCCATACAAAAAATGAATAGCACCAATAACTAAATAAACAAACAACTATTCCTCACTGGTCATGAGCAGATATTACCCTCAATGATAAATATATTTATCACTTAATGAAAAGAGATCAGCTAGTGATTAAAGTGAGAATGTTTAATAAAACCTACCCACGGTATTATTTGTTGCCAAAGGCAGACACACAATCATGATGTACCTCAGTCATAAAAAGAAGGGAGACCAGACATTCCTGTCTCCATAATATCTTTGCATAATGCTGCACCTAACTGAAAATCAAACGTGATTAGGACTCCTTTGTTCCACTACAGGTTATATGGTGAGTTGTCCACTAAAAAATTGTGGAATTGTGCTAAATTTGTGGACTCTTCAGCCCTGCAATACCTCTGAGCCCAAAAGTGGAGAAGCCACTCTGTCAGAGTAGGAGCTTCCATGTCACACATGACAAAAGACAATACAGAAAGTCTCACAATGGCATAACAGCAGAGATGACACATGGTTTGTTGCTACCCCGGACAAATTAAAAATCAGTAGCTTGTCTTCTGATTTGTCACTGACTGTCACTGTCAGTAATGCTAGTGACTTGTCCCTGGACAAAGCCGAAGCTCCTAGTTCCCCGTGTGTTCTACAGTCAGGTGGAGCTGCAGCATCTGACACCTCTGTGAGAGGCACCATCTCTCAGGGCAGCCTGACTCCAGAATCTGAAAGGGGTTTCTTACTCCTACACACAATACAGCTATTCAGCTGGACTGGACTGTCATTTGTAAACCTGTCTTTGTAAAATGATGCTTGAATATTGTCTGCTGGTAGACAGGTCTTACGCTTTGAAGACTACCATTCCCCATCTTTAAAAGGTGGCTCACCCTTTGCTTTAAAACAAACCCTTTAGAGCATCGCTTGCTCCCTGTATTCTACACCTTTCAATAAACATTATTTGCATACAAACATTTACAGGTATGACTGTAAGAGAAGACATGAACAACAACTAACATGGCTGAATGGTCTGTGTAGTAATTTTTTTCAGAAACTTGGTACGTTTCAACTATGGCAGGACATCACACAACCATCCAGTGGTTTGGGTTGGAAGGGACCTTCAAAGACAATCTGCCACGAGCAGAGATATATTCAACCAGATCAGGTTGCTCAGAGCCCCATCCAGCCTGGTCCTGAACACCTCCAATGATGGGGCATCCACAACTTCTCTGGGAAACCTGTTCCAGTTTCTCACCACCCTCATTGTAAAAAACATTTTCCGTATGTCCAGTCTAAATCTACCCTCCTCCAGTTGAAAATCGTTGCCCCTTGTCCTGTTACTACAGGTTCTGGTAACAAGTCTCTCTCCATCTTTCTTATAAGGTGCCTTTAACTAGTGAAATGCTGCAGTAAGGTCTCCCTGGGGCCTTCTCCAGGCTAAACAACTCCAACTCTCAGCCTTTCTACAGAGGAGGGGTGTTCCAGTACCCTGACCATTTCTGTGGCCACATTCTTAAGTGTAAAGCCTAGCACATCTCATCCAAGTGTAATTCAACATTGAACTTTGTGGGATTGTCAAAAAAAGTACTGAAAATCTACATGAATAAGTGTTTAACACAAAAAGGCTTGCAAACCTGTGTTTTGTGTAAGGATTGATTTAGAAACATCCTGCATTTGCCAAGCTACTGAACCAGGCTCAGGAATCTTACAAATATTGCTGTGTGTGATGGTATTGTTAATTTTAGTTCTCTGGAGCCCTCCAGTGGAACGAACCCATGAGAATAGCCACGAAACCCACGGAAGAGCAGAAATATTTCATGAAGGCATTTTATCGGCAGGAGCCACAGGCTGCTGACAGTGTGGCTATCAAATCCTGGTGCACGTCTTGTTTCCTACCGAGGTGACCGGCGACATGAGTCGATATTCTCCCGCGCGCCCCGAGGGGCGTTGCTTTGCCAGCAGGGAGCCGCGTCCCTTCGCACGTCCAGTCCCACTGCGCGCTGGCCCCGCCGGCCGCCCCGGTCACCCCCGGGGGCCAACACCACCCACGGCGGCTTCACCCCCGGCGGAGGCGGCGCCGGGCGGCCCCGCGCCCCCCGCGCGGCCCCGGGACATGCGCACTGGCGGGTAACGGGACCCGTCCGCGCCGGCCACCGGGACCCCCCGGAGCGGCGGCGACGCATGCGCGCTGGACGGGACGGGGCCCCCAGGGCCCCCCGCCGCCGGCCGCCCCTCGTCACCCCGCGCCCCCGCCACGCATGCGCAGCGGCCCAACCGGCAAGGGGGAGGGGGGAAGGGCGAGGAACTCGAGTCTTCCCTTCTCCTGCAGGCTGGCGGGTTGCGCTCCGGGTAGCGCGGCGCCGCCGGCTCCTCAGGCCTCGCGAGGAGCTGCCCCGCGGCGCCATCCAACGCCTCCCGGCTCGGCTGGGGGAGGAGGAGGAGCAGCGAAGGGGAAGATCGGGTCAGCTCGACACCCGCCGGCCTCCCGGGAGCGCTGGCGAGCGCAGCCTGCCCCGCTACTTACACTCTCCCCCGCCTCCCGCCGCGGGCGCCGCCGCTGCTACCGCTCCGCGGCCGCTTTCCCCTCTCTTTCGCTCTTCGTCTTCACGAACAAGACAATATGGCGCCGACTGGTACTCACCCGGAAGTAAAACGCGTCACGGTGTTGACCCTTGCCTGGAACACGCGAACGCCTCTTTCCACCATCTTTGCTAAGGGCTCGTGGGCGGTGCCTCCCCTCCTCCCTCGGCGGGAAGCGGGCACCACCGCGCCTCCGCCATCTTTACTGTGGGCAGCTGCCCCAGTTCTTATAGCTTGCCGCTCTCCATGGCAGCCGCGGCGGCGGAGGAAGGAGGGGCCGCGCTCCCGCCGGCCGCCCCCTGCCCGGGGAGGGACGCCGCGGCCGGCAGCGCCGTCCCGCCCCGCCAGCGGCCGCCGCTCAGGGGCGCCGGCGCTGCGCCCGGCCCGGCCCTCCCTCGGCCCACATTGCCTTGTCCCTCGGCACACATCACCTCGTCAGCGTCGGGCGCGCCAGGGTCCACCCTGAGGCCTCGTCCCGCGGCCGGGAGCGGTGGCGAGTGACCGGGGTTCAGACGTTAGTGTGAGGAAACCCGCGGGCAGCTCGTCGGCTCTGTGGCCTCCACAGGTACCAGAGGGGATGGTCACAGGTTGCAGCGCGCGGGGTGGGGTCTACATGAAGAAGTGTTTAAAGCTGCTTCATTAAGCGGATGTGACTCTGGGCAATGATGCTGCATTGAAATATGTGAGTAACTTACGTGTTGCACAGCTGCAGGGTGTCGGCATTCTAAGGTCAGTGTATGCCTATCTGGGGTATTCGTGGAGCAGGACAATGCTTTTAAGTAGTTTATTCAGAAATTCCAAATTAACTTTTAAGTTATCATGAGATTTACCTTGAAATTATAATTGTATTTTAATGTATGAAGCTAAAACCAACATCAGAAAGAAAGGCTGAGGGAGCTATTTCTAAGTATGTGAATGGTGAGTGTCATGAGGATGGAGCCAGGCTCCTCTCGGTGACAACCAATGATAGGACAAGGGGCAATGGATGCAAACTGGAACACAGGAGGTTCCACTTAAATATGAGAAGAAACTTCTTCTCAGTGAGGGTGGCAGACACTGGAACAGGCTGCCCAGGGGGGTTGTGGAGTCTCCTACACTGGAGACATTCAAAACCCGCCTGGACACATTCCTGTGTAACCCCATCTCGGTGTTCCTGCTCCAGCAGGGGGATTGAACCAGATGATCTTTCGAGGTCCCTCCCAATCCCTGACATTCTGTGATCATCCTAGGTAAATAGCTCTTCTTGTATCGACATTAGGGTTGATTCTGTGGGCAAGGAGTTGGTAGTGGCATTGCTTTTTGTGGAAAAGAGGTTTTCATTAGCTAGCACATTGTTTGCTGCTGTGATCACTGCCTTTTCTTCCATTAGCATCATCTGATGTAAATGCTTAAAATATCCATAATCTATTTGCTCATTGGATAAATTAGAAAAGATTGAAAGCCCCAAAAATTGTGCTTCACTTCCTGTAATGATTTCATTGTAAGATTAGTTGGTGCCACTTACGCTACATATTACTGTTAATTGAAGTGTTCTAGGCTTTTCCTGTTTTGTGTCACAAGGAATGGCTGGACTGAGAACACTTTCCATGGTCAGAAATGTTCTGGAAGCTTTAAGTGTCGACTGGCATACGGCTAGAACCCTGGCGTGGTACTTCTGAATGGGCAGCCTTTAAGCTGCTACTGGAACTGGGGATGTGAGAGGGAAACACTCTTGCTCCTGGTCTTATCACAGAATTACAAAACTCTGTTCCTGGAAAGGGAACGAATTGTCTTTCAATCGATGACCTATGTCACAGATGGTAGGGCAGGGGGAAACAAGTGATGTAGCTTTAGTGCTCAAGGATCTGGATTCTTCTCTGGGTAGCTCTTCCAAGTGCGGTGAAGTTGGGACACAAGATGAAAGGAAAAAATAATGGCTCTTCAGTTGGGAAAAAAAGTTTTGTGAACTGAATTGTGCAACTTACAGCTTATATTTAGACAATATAGTTTTCCAAATGGTTGGATGTTTTATTCATACATTTGTCAAATAACATGTACTATAGATTAAATGACAAAATGAAAAGAAGACAAACAGCAGCTTTATTCTGAGAAGCTTGTGAAGACACCTAGGATAGACTGGGAAACTGATCAGACTTATATTTGGGTTTTAAATACAGTTTAAGGCCCTGTTTACTTATTAATATTTGGAATTAGAAATCAACAAAGTGCACAATACATCAGCACTGTAGTAAAATTATTAAAATATTGTTATTTAAATACCTGCAGAGTAAAGAGTTAGACAACTAGTTCAAAGAGATTAAAAGAGTAAATGAACTAAAATAAGGTGAAACTTGAACATGCTTGATATATTGCTCAAGTACTCCACACTTCGCAAAGGTTTTTTTGATTACTTGGATTGTCTTTTGCAAGCACATATGGACATGCTGAGGACCATCCTCATGCATAACTGACAGTAGAATCACAACTCTGAAGTGGCTAAATAGGGAATGGCTGCCATTGACATGGTGGTTCCATTAAAAAGTTTACTGTAATGATCCCCAAGTTACACAGCTCAAACTGAAAAAATTAATCTAGTGCAGCAGCGAGATAAGTGCAAAATAAATACAGCAAAATAATGCTTTTCTGTTATCTTTTAAAAGCAGTACTGAACCTTTATATAATATTCTGTGCTAGAAAAACATTGGAAGCTGCAATAGATATAAGAAACATTCTTGACATTAAAAGTAGCTTTTCTTCTAATATCAATGAAGTCTGAAGTGTTTATAACTTTATATAATTGAATTTACACCATGTAGTTTTCAAGTAGTTGCAATGCATTGCAATTATTTCATTATAACAAATAAATTAACTTGGACTTCGTTTTCTATGTAGTGCAAAGGAAGCATTTTGACTTGCACTAACAGACTTCTGTCTGAAAATATATTTAATAATCTCAGTTTACAAAAACAAGATTTTTAATAATTTTGAATAATCACTTCAGTTTCTGCATTTTATTTATACACCAACAGAAGACGTATAAACAGCTAAAACAGCTGGCAAATTGACATCCTAAGGCACAGTAAATAGATACAGAAGCATAAAATAATCCATTCACTTCTTTGCTGTGAGGTTGGTGAGGCTCTGGAACAGGCTGTCCAGAGAAGCTGTGGATGCCCCATCCCTGGAATTGTCCAAGGCCACGTTGTATGTGACTCTGAGCAACCTGGTCCAGTGGATGGTGTCCCTGCTCATGGCGGGGGGGAATGGAACTAGGTGATCCTTAAGGTCCCTTCCAACCCAAACCATTCTATGATTCTGTGAAAATAATTAGACTGAAATGGTTCTGCTGAAAATTAGTAACATCTCTCTCACATAGATACATAGATCTTCGTAAAAATGCATAAATGTGCACAGGGCACAGCAAAAATAAAGTTTCCAGCTGCTGAAAACTGAGGAATATAATTTTTTGTTTAATCATGGCTGCTGTAAAGCTCTTTTGTGAACTATGCTACCACTTTTTAATTCTAATTAGATTTGCTAATTCTTGCTAACATGAGAGTTGTATTCGAATGCTTTCTTTTTTTCACATTTCAATACATCTCAAAGTTTCTCCTCAATAAATTATTCCTTTCCAAGTCTTAGTTTGTTACTAATACGTCCAAATAAAAAAAAAATTATAATGGGTTAAATTGAGAATGCAGATGCGTTAATTTCATGTCTCTTTCTGATTCAGCTTGTGTTAGTATAAAAAAGAAGTCTAAGGACAAACAAATGGTGAAGTTAAGACATTTCAGCCTTTTAATGAATTTATAAACCACTCTCACCTGCTACCACTTGAAATCCATAAGCAAGGGCACTTCATTGATACACACAGGGTGCAGATGGGAACAGGCCAGGAAGGTTTGGCAGACTGCATGGATTTCATTTTCTAATCAAATATGATTACAGAGCACACACTTTGGGCAGGGAAGGTTTGGGTTGGTTTGTTTTTCATTCATCACTAAGTATTTGTAGCCCTCTCTTAGGAGAACAGGATTATCCCAACGTGATGTCTGTACATGTATTGGTGTAGACAGGTCAGTGTAATAATTTTTCTCCCCCTCACTTATTTCAATATTTAGCATAAATGGTATACAAAGCCAAAGATAACAAAGTTCTTTCTGAGGAGAAATACTGTATAGTCTGGACTAACTCCTTAGCTGATAGAGCCATCTCTGTTGATGCCTCAGCTCTGGGGACACTTTTTTAGGGGGTTCCAGTTGTCCATATACACATCAAGTACTTTTCATAACTTAGGCTTACTTGCTGAGGGAATTATTTGCTTTGCTTGCTTTCTTACCATTTTAAAGGCAGCAGAGGGCTGCTCCGGAGTCACAGCTTTTCTCAGGTACCTGTATTGCCATCTGTAGGTAGAGCCAGAGTGGTGGTAGGGAGAGGCAAGAGTATAGTTACAGTAGCTTTTCTAATGAGTTTTGCTAGTTCATGGAACGCAGATGATGGGACTGGGAAACATAATCGTTAAGCATCAATGAAAGACATTGACACAGAGGCTTATGGAGTTCCTGAAAACATGAAGAACAGATGAGGCTGATGAAGAAACAGTAGCGCCCCTGAGAGAAGAGAACCCCATTTCTAAGCTATTCCACATGAAGCATCAGGCTGCTGCTCTTTCTTGGGGTGGGGGGCACTACAAAGGTATGATGTAACTCTGTGAAGAGTAGCTGCTACAGGCCTGAAAAGATTTTTGTTCTGGTAACAGAAGACATTTTAAGGAGAGTCATAAACTTTAGAGCCCTTCAGTTAAATTCTGAAATCACATAGCTTTTCAATAGTGTATGTGCGCCTGGCAGTTGCAGGAAAGTATAGGTTCCTAGACTTTGTAAATAGCCTTTAGAATCATGTTTGACATTTTAGCAAATGTATTTTCCTGGAACGCTCTGACCTTCTCTTGCAATTCCTAATAAGTTACTATTAATATAACAGATCTTCAGTATGCATATTTAAGTACAATCACTTGCCCTTTGCCACAAAAGACCCAGAACCCTGTATCCTGAAGGACACACTATGACTTGCATCTAAAATAGTGTACGACATTCTCGTTAGTCATCAATTCTTCATTCTAAAGCCATAACTTCACCTATTGCCCTCTGTTTTACAAAGTATTTCCTTCTATATTTTCATATGTGTTCCCAAGTCTGAACTTACTGGAGTTGCTGCTAACACTGCTTTTTATTTCAATTCAGGAAGCCTGATCCAGGAACAACAGTGATGGCTACCTCTGATAAAGGTGTTAGCTTTTTTCCATGCCATTTTCTCTCCATGTTCTATAAAATACCTCAATATCAAGGAAATGTTCCCTAGCTGTAATGAGAAAATAATCATGCCAGTATCTTTCATAGCATCCTAGTCAGTATGTCTACTTGGGAAGATTTCAGCAGTCCACACAGCATGTGAACTCCAATTAAAGAGAGGCGAAGACCACCTCAAGAGTTTCCTGAAAGTAGCATTAAAACTAAGCAAATACAGGTTTAGAACGTCATTCTGTTTCTCTCCTGGTTTTCTACACTAGGGAGGTAGTTTTAGGCTAAAAAGTAGGAGGCTAATACAGGTACTTAAGTTCAGTAAGTTTACAGAAATCAGCAAAACTAGGAATTTGAGACCTCATGTAGTCAGTCTGTCTGCTTTAAGGTGGATGAAATACATTCCATCTGTGGCCTCCTAACAGGACTGTGTCACAGAAGTGTAACTTAACTTAAGTCGGTACTTGCTGTGATTCTTGCTCAGAACTAATTTTGAGTTTTGATCAGCTGTATACAAAGAGGTGGAAGGTATGTTTAGGTGGATGCAGGGTATGGGAAAACAAGAAGGTAAAAGAGAATGAACATATTTTAAGCAACTCTAGTCTAAACATGATTTTTTTTTTTTCTTCCATAGTGTAGACTCAGGTCAAAATGTGTTTAGTTGGAATACAGATGGTTCAAGTTGACTGCATGGTTCTGAGTTTTACTACTTTTGGGTAGACTAAGACAATTTTAATCCGTGGAGGGAAAAATGATGATTGTGTTGGCCAAAATGCATAGCCGAAGTTTGACCTAAACAGAGAAGTTTTTCTCTGGAAAATGAAATCCTGTGTGAGCAGGGGCTCGCTCTGTTATGACCAGCAGTTGCATGGCCTAACAGTCCTTAGTGCCTGCACAAGTACATACAAGTAATGTGGCAGTTTAGTACACCTCTGCAGTTTGATGCAACTATGGCAGGTCTTGCTGTTTTCTTATGCAAAAGAGGGAATGCAGGCGAGATGAAGCTTTGAAACAGAACTAGACAAGTCACGCAAGTATGTATGACAATATGTGGCAGAAACAGTAATTGAGACAGCATGTGTATTTTTCACAAAAAAAAAATATTCCAGAAATGAAAATAGTAAGCAGAAATAAACATAGTCTTTTCTCTACGAAAGAGCAAGTTGGACAGGACGGAACCGTTATAGAAGTAATTTGTATTTAAGTAACTGCTTATTAAATAAATTAATTTCCACATAGCTTCAAAGTAATAATCAGATTTTTACTTTAAAATGTATCTATTACTCTCTGGGATGGAAATGGGAAATTACCAAAAGAAGTAACAACTCAAAACAAGGCAGTCAAACAGGACACAGAAACGCGTCCTGCCACCAGGACACCTGCCGTCCTCCACCGATGACAAAGGGAAGTCCAGATGTGTATCAGAGGGCAAAAGTCATCATTACTGTCCAACTCACAAACACAGTGCAAAAATAATGTATAGTTTATTACTCCTATGAGAAAAGTATTTGGGAACAGATAAACAAATTCATGTTTAGAAACCAAAGTAACAGCATTACCTGGTTACACTTAAACCCCATATATAGTCATACACAAGCTTATATGCTGTACACTGTCATAACTGAAAATTTACTAAATACAGAAGTATTTGCAATTCTCTTTCCTAGTAGGTAAAGTGACAATATATATTGATGCATTTATGGTGTGCATATATACATACATATGTGTATCTATATATCTATATCAGAGGATATACATATGCACACCAAGTATATATTTATATTAACACAGGAATACATTGCTATACCAGTGCCAGTTGGAGACAGCTGAAAGGGTACTGGGTATGGGCGGATTCACTGTCATTTTGCAGAAGCCAAATGGATCTTTTCCCAGTCCCTTCCCAGCTCTATCAGGAAAGCACAGAGCCAGCTGCTGTTCCTCCATTCTGGAAGCACTGTGTCTTCCAGTTACTACGTGTGGAAGGAACAGGATTTGACAGGTTCTTGTTTGCAGAAAACTTACTAGCTGACATCCAACCCACTGACGGGAAGGATCTGGACTAGAGCACAAGAAAGTTGAAATAACAGGGAATCCAGGCACTTAACGCTATCAGTATTTTTATTCTCAACTGTTCTAGAACTATGGATGAAAGCTTATCTTTATTAAAATCAAGAACAAACTTTCCATAGACCTCAGTAAGATAGGACATCATCTTACATTCTAACGGTACTGTATTTTAATGAAGCCAGGAATTTTAAATATTTGGCAAAGTGCATACTTTCAGAGAACCATTCAGATATTTATAACAGCTTAACTGAACTTTAAAGTTGACATATGATAAATTCTCTACAAGATAAAGGCACAATATTTACAGGTACTCTTACCACTGCAGCTTTAAATAAGATAAACTAAATAACCACTACCATCTTTTAAATTAAACTGTTGAGAATTATAGTAATAATCTTTCATAAAAAAGTAGATATGCTTGTGCATTTAATACTCTTGATTCTGGAACCATCTGAACGTGGGCATCACTAACATACACCCACTGGCCTCCTGGTGCTCCCATGGCTTCTTTTAAACCTGGAAAGTAAAAGCAAAAGAAATTGTTTCTTGTCTTTCATGTCATCATCAAATCAAATACAGTGGTTATTTCAAATAGGAAGAGAAGCTTCTAACCCGTAAGAACTCATGACTTAGATGCAGTTCAGTATTTGCAGTTTGAAATGTACATGTCAAGGAGTACTGTAGCGAAACTGGTGGAAGACAGTGCTTACGCATCTACACTGCCAGTGCTTTTTTCATATTTTTTTAAAAGCCTAAGACATTTTAAGTACGGCTTGCTGTATTCTAACAGTAAGTTATACTAGCACACAACCAGTTCTGACATAGGAAAAAAAACATATTTCAAAAGCTGACCAGTGTGAAATTAAGAACACAAAAAATTCTAGTCTGTTCTAATAATTATTGCAAGGGAAGCATAAGACTGAGGGAGACTTTAATTTCAAAAATATTTAAAAATTGTCCTTCTGGGAAATAAGCTTCAAAGGCAAAGTGATGCTACACAGGATAGACAGGACAGTGCTTGGTTCTCACTCTACCCGTGAAGGGAAACAGTAAATATATTTACCTTACTCTTGACAGCTCAAAATTCCTGCCTCCACAAATCATTCCCTTACAGATTCTATCCTAGAATCTTATTTCATTCTGCATATCCAAAAACATATTAATAAGAACTAGTGTGCTGTTCTCAAAATACCAACAGAAACCCTACAGTAAACCTTGTATTCTCCATGAAAAAGTTTCTTGCTGTTCACATTAAACCAGAGTATTCCAGATTTTTAAGCATTAAAAAGTTTACAATCCTAAAACATGTAAAATGCTCAAATATACAGAAAGTTCAATTTAAATTGTCATGGATTCAGCTCTTGTTCTGGAACATTTTAAAATACCAAATATGCCAAATAATTACAGTTTACCAGGCACAACTATTCACCTAGACAGATTATTTTGACTAGGAAAGAGAAGAGAGTTTCCCATCAATTCTCCATTCAATAACTGAACCAAAATTTCATTATTCACTCAGCTCTCTGTGGGGTTAATACAGAAGTAGGTCATATACTGGGTGTAACAGAAAAAATGATTTCTTTATGTGGCCCTAAACATGACTGAATATTCTGAGTCAAAACAATTATGTGCTGTAAATCTCCTTAAGGATAAGGAGCTGTAGCCAGTGGTTGCTTTTGGTTTTTCTCACAGAGAAAGGAGGCTCTGTTCATACATACCCAGAACATTTTTAGTGGTAGAAATATGCTCCAGTAATTTCTTGGAGGGTGTCCTGACTTTCACATACGCCGCATAATGACCACCTCTCATGGACCCACTGTGCTCCACTATTCCGTAAAGACTATATAGTACTCTTGCACCATCTGTAACATTCTGCATTCCCAGGAAAAAAAAAAAAAGATAAATTATTTAATGATGAATTTTACAGATATCTTAACTAGCTATCAACACTTTAAAAGAAGCAAATGGACATCTACAGCATTTCCAATGGATAAATAAATGTATTAAAAATACTCAGTAGTCTGTTAATTTAGTTACCATGGAAGCAGCAATACTTGTCCTTAATGCCGTTACATACACTAGTGCCATCAGGGTACTACAGCTTAACTAATACTTGTTAACATCCGTGATATTCTTGATATGAATGGAATTTCAATTAGTTACAATTCTGATCTCGGGACACTATTTGAGAACATTCACTGTTATTTCTCTAGGAAAGGAAGGAATAATAAACAGTCATCATCTTCATCATCATCAACCTGACTTAACTTGTGCTTAGGACAACTGTTGAATCACAATAAAAATAAAGATTAGAAATGGTTACCTTGCAAGATGCAGCACAAAATGGTGCCAAGTCTAAAATCAATGGGAAATCCACATGCCTATTTACTTTCCGTAGACTCAAACCAGCCTTCAAAAGGAAAGAAAAAAAAAAAGGTGTAAAATAAATATTTTTACTGGGAAGTTTTTTAATCGTAAGGTGTATTACTATACTATTAAAATAAACCAAAACTAATAAAAGATTGCAACTGATTTAAACATTCTTTGTTATGTTTTCTATACGGTGCCTGTGACACAAAAGCATGATGGACATGTAAGAAGTTTCCCTGGATACATCTGCACGGCTAAGTGCCCTCTGAAGGTATTCGTTTCAAACAGGGGTTCTACCAGTTCTCCACAGACAAAGGAAATATTGGTATGCACGATGACACTAGAAGAATTTCTTGTCCACTAGTGGGGCAGAGGAATACACAGAGGGGTTTTGGCTTTTTACCTGGTGGAATCTCTTCAGGTGGAGAATAAGAATAGCGGGAACTGAAGAAATCAGCAGCTGTTTCCGAGCATTTGTGTAGACACCTTCCACCTTCTTCTCTGTATTTATGAATATCAAAATAATTTGTAAAGTGAGGGCAGTCACACAGAATTTAAGTATTTTTTAAACATTTGTCAGGATAGATCTATGTTGCAATAATTTTGTATATGTTATATAAAACACAAGGGAAATTTTGTGGAGTAACAGAAAAATATTTTCTCATTTTTCTGGTTTTTAATAATCTGCCAAATTTTAGCATTATTTTAGCCTGTCCTGTGCAGATCAGATCAGAAGTTGGCAGCATATACACTATCTAGGTGAGCTCGCACACGGAGATCCATACGTTGCCTGTTACTATAGCACCCAACTTTCCTGTTAAAACCACTTCAACTGAAATAAATGGATGATCACTGGAACAAGAAATGGAAGGCACAGGTCTCTTTATCGATGCTAATGTCCTAACCACTAAGACAGAGCCTAATTTTTCACTTGTCAGTTCTTTCTGAATGACAACTCACTTTGTGCTTATTTAAGAGAAATGCCTGGGGTGGGGTGGCTGCCTCAGAACCTGCTGCCCGGAGCACACCCAGTTGGGGTACAGGGACTCCGATCCCCCCGTGGGACAGAAGGAAATGAATCTGCAGTTCTTGTTTGCTGAAGAATTAATTAATTTACTAGTTTTACACACATCCAAAGAAAAATATTTCATCTGAAGTAGAATGGAGCACTTCAAGTAAAAGTAGGTGACTTCTTACATCTTTTGTTTTAGAAGGAAAAAAAGTCATGATTAATTATGAACTGATTTTAACTTTCCATTTTTCAGTGTGCCCATGGAATCAAAATAGTATTTATATAGCACTTACAGTCAAATAACAATAAAGGAGTTATTATAAAATACTTTTTAAAATTAATTTTTCTAAATTTACTTACGCTTAACTTGTATCTCTCCAGATATCTATAAACACACAGCAGTCAAATTTTTGTTACTATAAGACTTCCCTGTGTATTTTATTTCCAAATAAACAGAAGAGTTTATTCTTTTTTAGCCTTCTGAATTAATATACATTAAGAAAAATCCTCCAGACCTTTTTAGAAGTTCATTTTTCATTATATTGTTTTTCTTACTCAGTGAACCCTATTGGTCTGCCAGGGCTATACAAACATAGAGGAAAACATTGCCACAAGAAGGTAGTCCTCTCTCATCTCCCATCCTTACAGATCTTTGTAAGTTGTTTTTCCCTCTTCATTACAAGTGTCTTTTTTGCCCCACTTACATACTTAATTACACGACTTCCCCAAGTACATAAGTTGCCAGACCAGAACATTACAGCACTTATTTCAAAGCTTCTGGGATTGTAAAGAACAGAAACAGCAGCAAAGATTAATATTGAACGATGAGCCCATACAGTTTATGGTCATCTTTAAGTTATTCATCTTGGATAAAATAAAGATGCACAATGAAATCTAAGTTACATCTATGATTACATTCTAACATAAAAATCAGTTTTGTTGCCTTTGTAGGATGAAGTTTTAAGCTGTTCCAAGCAAGTTCTGCTGGGGGAGACATTTTGTGGTTAGCCCCAGCAGGGAGGCCCAGGCTGTAGCAATGACAGAGCAGCGAGGGCACAGGTTTAGAGAGGTGATTTTGTAAAGTGTCCAGACAGTCACAAGGACATTTACCTGTGGAGATGGTTTTCTTCTGATACTTCTGTTTCCTTTCTGTGCAGCTCTCACATAACAGCTTGTTGTTCCCCATGAGAAGCTCGACAGAGGTAAACTGGTAAAGGCAGGACTGAACAGAACATTCCTTTGAGCTAGTTATGTAGCTTTGGGAAAGGGTCTGGAAAGCATTTTGAGGGTTTTGGGATAGCAGGGGTTTGTCTACTGAGAACATGGAATTATTTGATAAACCTAATGCTGTATCCCCACGGCTCAATTTTTTATCTTCCTTTATAGTATCGCAGAAGCTGAGTTTGGACATGGCACTGGAAATCGTCTCATCGTTACTGTCACTGGGTTTGCTGTGTGGCATTTTAACATTTACGTGGCTGATGTGCAAAGCAGACGCGTTGCTGCCGGACGGGCCAAAAGCCGTTTGCTTAGAAGCACTTTCACTCTCTGAGGCTTCACTGTCTGCATCAAAGCTGCTTTCAGAGCGACTGGCTTCCTTCTCGCTGCCGTCTGTCTGGCTGCCATTCACAGCAGAGTCGGCAGCTGTATCTTTGGAGTACGGGATGCCAGAGCTACCTTCCAGCTCAAGCTTTTTGGTTTTTCCCTGCAAGATAACAGGACTTCTTTGTTCTTCATTGGAGGAAGCTTTTCTGGCAAGCCGTCTCTCCTGGTTCAATTGATTCTGTAAATTATGGCATATTATTTCAGTAATATAGGGGAGAAACAGAAATCAGATCTATGATCTAACATAGCTTTTGAAACATGACAAATTCAAAGGAAATTCAACCTATTATTTCATATTCTACATCTCCCACATGTTTAAGCTACTTGATCTCCTTAAGGTCTCTTTAAACCAATTTAGGATTAGAAACCTACACCCCAGTCAGCTAAGAGCATTATACTTACTGTGAGATCAATACTTACCCCAACTAATTACATCCACTTTGTGACAGCTGTGAATGGCACATGTGAAGTTGTATTCACTTAAGCTTCAAAAAGGGTCTCAAATTTGAGCTAGTGCCTTAGCCTCCCATCAGAGGCCTTAGCTGATGAGCACCTCCAGAATAAAATCCAACTCACCTGTAGGCATTTGTCTTAGAGTAAAGCATGTTCACTAATTTGTATATTATCTGAAGCTGATTTTTTTATCAAGATTGCAAGAAGAAAGAATCAACTTTGCTGCCACAGAAAACTACTGCTATAGATTAAACAAACAAACAAAAAACAACAAAACACTTAAAGGTGCCATAATTTTAACTGATTAATAAGTGTTCATTTTTCTTTTTTTTCTTGTGTTTGGCTTCTTTCCAAAAGAAGTGAGCAACTTCCTTTCTCCTTTGCTTTTTCCTTTATCTGAGTTGCATCAAAATTTTAGTGATGCCAATGGGAATCCTTCCATTAACCTCAACAGTTTGAGTTTTAGGCCTTTTCTCCTGTACAAATCAGTGTCTGCACCTTCTTACCATTCTTTTCATTTCTACACATGTCCTTTTTCTACTTCTGTGTCATTCTTTTCTCCTATCAGTTTTTATAGGCTCATTCTTTTATATTTTTTCTTTACATGTATTATATTTAGTGTGTTAAGACCTGTTTCAGGGAAGTATTTATGGTCCCCAACAGGACACAGACCCTTCCAGCAGGGCTCACTCAGAGCCCAGGTAAAAGAACCTAAAACTGTCATGATCTCATAACATATAGCCTAGACACATTCTTAAAATAAGGCTTGAAATTCCACCTGAATGTCAGGAGGCCTGCACCTGCATCTTCAATTTCCCGGCATTAATAAGAAAACACCTTTTAAACACACAGCAGGAGTTAAGTTCACATCAGTGCCTTCACAGAACAACCTACAGAAACTAACTTTCATAGAATCATAGAACCATTTAGGTTGGAAAAGACCTTTAAGATCATCCGAGTCCAACCATTAACCCCAGCACTGCCAAGTCCACCTCTAAACCGTGTCCCTCATAACCTCATCTACGCATCTTTTACACACCTCCAGGGACAGCGACTCCACCACTTCCCTGGGCAGCCTGTTCCAATGCCTGACAACCCCTTCCGTGAAGAATTTTTTCCTAATATCCTATCTGAACCTCCCCTGGTGCAACTTGAGGCCATTTCTTCTCATCCTATCACTTGCTACTTGGAAGACGAGACCAACACCCTCCACGCTACAACCTGCGTTGTAGCAGGTAGTTGTAGAGAGCAGTAAGGTCTCCCCTCAGGCTCCTTCTCTCCAGGCTGAACAGCCCCAGTTCCCTCAGCTGCTCCTCATCAGACTTATGCTCTAGGACCCGCACCAGCTTCATCACAGCCTGTGCACTCTCTCCAGCACCTCAATGTCTTTGTCATGACAAGGGACCCCAAAATGGACACCGTATTCAAGGTGGTGGCTTCGCGTTCAGTATTTCCTACTGACTATCTTTAGGTAGCTTCTCGTTTGGTAGAGAGGGTTTTCGTTTTGGATCTCACTGCAGGTCATGGGTACCGAAATGATCAGCACTACAGGTAACTGCTGAACTTGCAGATGCTGATCTTTGTTCAGTTTGCCCTTAAATATGTACCGTAGACTCAATTAATGAAGAATCCTCAAGCACATAATCAGTTTTAAACTTTAAGCAAGGACTAAAGTCCAAATGAAGTACATGCATAAGACAAAAAATATTCCCGAATATTTTCTTAAACAGGATTTATACCTACACTAAATATTATTTCATAATTCAAGTCCTTAAACTTATAAGCAAGTGAACAGTTTGGCAAAAAAATAATAAAATCCCAGTCAAAAAGATCATTAGAGACCCCCAAATATGCTTTCAATTAAGACCATTTCTTGTCTCAGATAAGCTTGCTCAATTTATAAATAAAGAAGAGGGAAAGGAACATTTCTGAAATCACTGCTAGTGTTCAGGGCTATTATGCAAACAGCAGTCAAAAAATTCTTAAAATAGTGAAGCTCCCCATTTCAGGAGAAAAACCTAACACCCCATGTTCAGGTTCACTGTTACCTACAAAACCACCCCCAGGACACCCCCCCTTTTCACATGCAAACCTGCAAGCTGATGAACTGAAGTCACAGAACACTGACAAACAGTGATTGAAATCAACAACTCTTTGTTATGGATGAGAAATTTTACTGCTAAACATTACACTGAAAATAATTTTTAAAAAGTCTAAAATAATGGTAAATACATGTCTGAAAAGAGGGGGGAGGAGGAGTGGAGAATCAAAGTCTCACCCATTAGACATACTTCGTAGGTCATTTTATCCATTCTTATCAAAAGCAGAGTCATTGCTTCCTTTAATTAGTCTGTCTGATCTAGTTTATTGAATCCATACTATATTTTATTTTCCTAATTTTGAAAACGTTTCCGTAATAGTGTGTCACATATCAGTATTAATACTATTATTAAGATTCTAATTGGCCACACAACCCTATATGGATGATAGGTCTTATTAAAAAAAAGTATGTTAATAATGACAGTATAATGACATTATATGACAATAATGACAATGAGAGCCTTTGTCATGACATTATTATTAACAATAATATATGTGCACAGTAATTACTACAGATCTCTTTTAAACACTAATACATGCAAAGAATCAGTTCTGTTAGGCTGGCATATTTGCAGCACCGTTTTGCTGCCATCATAATGGGAGGCTGCCCTGGGGACGGGCTGAACCGAGTTCCCCAGCCCTCAGGCTGCTGAAGGCCACCTGGATGACCCAAACCCTGCACTCAGTCTCCAAGGGTCTCTGCTGGCTGCACAATTTTTGTTGTGCTCACTGCCTGCAAATTCCTTGGATGGCTGTAACGCAGACTGGGCTGCTCTCTGAGCCAGTGTTACTGTTCTGCTGATTGCAACCAGAAACAAACTAGGAGGACACCAAAGTCAACAAAACCAAAAGCAACATGAATTGAAACTAACTTGCAGATTTTTTTTTTCTTGCCTTACAAACAAAACCTTGTAACTGAAAACTAAAGGGTTCCCAATGACTGTCATGTCTCACACTTCTAAGAAGGACTTAACTATTTTAAAACAAGTCTCAGCTATATAGAAAAAAACCCCATTGATAGGTGTTAAAATTCCCACCCTTGTTACCCTGGAAACTTAATAAACTCAAGATGATTGCTTGGTGGAAGTATTTAAGTTCTTACCTTATCTTTTGTTAAAGCATGCTTCTTGACAATTTTGGGTTGATTATTCAGTGTAGTGATAGAAGAACAGTTATACTGACCAAGATCTGCCTCTTGTACACTTTTACCTTTACCTGTTCTTCCCAAAGGTACAGGTTTTGCAACCTAAGAAATCAGACAGGAAATTAGGAAACATAGCAATTTTGTATTCTTTTGCAACCTACAGAAAAGATGGAAATAGGTGAGGTTTTTATGCTGAAAACACCGGAATAAATATATTCAAAGTCTACCCATTTTTACACTGTCCCATCCCATAGGTACATGTCGGTCCAGAGGGACTCCATTCGCTCAATGCACACCAATAGGCTAACGTCTAACTTTATTGACCTTCAAAAAAAGTCTATAATCATTCTATTCATACAAGTATATACTAAAAATACTACTAAATTAAACTAATCTCAGACCTACATATGCTGTAAATTAGAATGGTCATTTGTTCAGTGTTCAGACTAATTTAAAAATATATGTACTTATGATATTGTATGTCTAAATATACCTATGTATGTATATACATAAAATCACACAATGAACAAGCAGCATGACAGTACATGTGTTTATGGACAAGCATAATTTTTTTGGCTTGAAATCAACACTGTGTCTATACATACATAACCATCTTCATAAAGGTATGTAAGAAACAATCCACTGGAAGCAATAGTTAGTTATTACATATTCAGTGTCTTACCCTCTCTTCTATTATAGGAAGTGAAAGATCAATGAAAGGTTCTTTTACTGTTGAAATCTTGAAGAAAAAGAGACAATGCATATTAAATGCAAAGAATAATATATGGGTTTAGCACACAGCTCCCATTTTAAATCAAATTATTATCAGAAACTATACAAAAATCTAATTAGTTACAAGATGCATCAAACTACAATGAAGAACTTCCCAAAAACATTTTTCTTATTTTCGTTTAATTTTGATGTAGCTCCAATTTTCTTTCAAAAGCTGCACAAAATTTCAGCATAGAGATGTAAAGCGCATGGCCATTCATCTGGGCACAAAATGGACCTAGAAGCACTGTGGTGCTCAGTCCCTCTGAGCTCCAGACAGATTGGCAAGTCATGTGGACCTTCTAGATAATGCACTTTGGCAGAAGACTAACTTTCGGAGTTCCCTGGTCCTGGACACCTTTGTGCAGGTGTTTGACCTCATACACTGTTAGGCAGCAAGGACTGGTTAATGACAGTTAGATGACAGGGTCTAACCTGATGCTCTCAGAAAAGATTCATCAGGCTTACTGGTTACAGCCAAAAGCTTTATTAGAAATTTTCACACCATAACATACACTAGTAACTGGTAAAATAAATCCAACTACGGGGCATTGAAAAAAAAACAACCCAACCTTTTCTTTACTGGAGTTTTATTTTGTCATCTATAAACCATATAAAATCTAACCTGAAATTGGAAATATCTGGCAAATCATACTAAAGACATTCTCTCCCAGCGCTTCCATCTGCCTTTATGAGTAGAACATCCCTTCCAAGCCTGTTCCTTAAGCTCCCTCCCTTGCCATTCTCAAATTCCTGCCAAAACTGACTTATCTTACCTCTGGAAAGACCGTGGAAAACAAGGCCTTAAAAAAGCACAAAGATCATGTTGTACAGGTAAGTGACTGAGCAGAGTAGTGCCCTCAATTACTGTTATCATTGCCTTTCTCTTGTATTTATGACCCTGTCTTCCACCTGCAACATTCGATATGGACTGTAAGCTTATTTTTTCTTTATTTAAGTTTATTTTTACTTGCTGTGCAAGGGACTCAGCATGGTTTAGGGTCCAGTAAATCAACAAATGAAATCAAACCTATTGTAGCTGTGAGGCCACACTGCCTTATGGGCAGTGTTCAAACAGGGGTTCCTCTTAAAAAGTAAGTTTGCATGAACAAACATGAGTCAAAAATATCTTTGCCAATGCAGGCAAAGGAAAGCGAATGCTAAACTCTTCCTCAAAGGGCTATGGCTGGCAAATTCCTGACCCTGTGCAGGCAGAATATAAGAATCCAGCAAAAATAAATGAGGCACACAAAACACATACAACCTCTATTTTGAATATAGTTGAAGTTCTTCATTGATACTAATCGCACATTGAAGAGTAAATCTCCACATCACACACAGGGAAGTTTACCTGGCACTGCAGGACTGTGCTTAATTATTCAGACTGATTTACTTAATCTCTACAATACGAAATACAATGTTTTAAACCAAACACAAATGTAACATTCAATTAGAAAAGTCATGCAAATAAGATTTTTCTCTTCCAAAGTTAAAGAAAATCATAAGGATTATGGGAAGCATTTATGATGAAATGTCAGTAATATTAATTATGAAAGAAATATGCTGTTCATTTGGGTTATTACATTAATTATCAAAAATACTTCAAGAGAAAGAAAAAAGTAATTTTAGCATTTCCCCACTCATACTAATTCAAAGTAAGTAATTCCCAATTTTCAGGTATATCCCAGAAGAGCAGGCAGGAGGATTTATGTTTTGAGGTAGGTAGGTGTTTTAAAAATATCAAATAAAATTGTGTGTAACATGGATGATTATAGAATTTGGAACCTCCAGCCTTAAGTCAGATGTAAAATCAAGCCCAGTACTTGAACCCTTTTTGATTTCAAAGGACCCCTCTTCTTAGGTTTAGGAGGATAATGCTTTAAAGGAATAAATCATTTTAAATGAGAAACTTTCAATAAAGTCTTGTTTTTACAAACAAACAAGTATAAAATTGGCAATACAATTTTATACTTTTGAGACAATGTAATCAAACCAGTATGTGATCTATTCCACATCAAACCAAATTCCAGAATACCTACATTTTCACATTCCTCACACATGACAGTGCTAGTCAATTCACCAACAAAGATCCTATCTATGAAGTTCATCTTCACACCCTCTCTTCCATATGCTGAAAAAACATTGCCTTTTTTAAATGTGCAAAATAACAGATCCAATGCCACACTATAAGAACAACAAAATTCTTTCTAAGATACATTATGAAAGCACAATTTTTAAACATATTCAAAACTTTTGGAACACAATATAACTAATACATCATATACTGTATTATCTCAACATTTTAAAATATTTTAGCGAAACAGTTCCCTTCTATCTTTCCCTTCCCCTCCTACTGTAACAGAATAATAATGCTGTATCTCTCAAGAAGAAGCCTTTTAAATAAAATCTTAGTTTTATTTTGAATGCATAACATTGTATTGCTTCAATGCAGACACGAGAGTAGCAGACAGGTTGTCACCCTTTCTAAATGGTTTCTGAAACTGTAACACTCTAAAAAATGAGACAAAAGCCTGTTCTAATATTTCTCTATGTCTTAACTGTTGCAGACTTGGGAAGAGAGACTTTCAAAACAGCTTAATCATTATTAAAACTTTAAGTAAAACAACCCCCCCAAAATTAGAACTTTTGAATAAACACACAGAAACACACAAAAAAATTAAAACCTCTTGTTCTGAACAAACATGCCTTCTTTTGAAACTTCCAATCTTGGCTTTGTAACCATATTTAGAGTGCTCACAGCAGCAGCCAACTGACAGAAATCAGTTTTATTTATGGAAAGTGGCCTCTCTGAGTGATACAATAATTGTGGCCATATAACAAACCTGAAGATGCAGCAGGCTATTTTAGAAAACAAAATTAAATCCTGTCTATCATTAAAAGAGGCATTATTAATACACTGGAAGCATTTATCCTGGATACAAACATGTGAGCACATTATAAGCTCCCTATCCTTTAGATACACACTAGGTGGCACTAGAATAATACATAATAAAAGCGTAATTGTAGCATTTCGGGACTGCTGTTTGCAATGGTCAGTTTTGAAGAAAATGGTATTTAAAAACTTGTGCGTTTTTAAAAGTTTTCAATAAAGAGTTGCATACCTTTGACTTTTCTTCTAGTTTCTTCATCTGCCGTCTTAGTAGTTGGATTATTAAATGCTTTTAAGATACCAGTTTGTATACGCTATAATTTAAAAAAAAAAAGCAAGAATTTTAAGTGTAAACTTTCCGAAAACTATTAGTATATTATTAAATTTTATCTACTCTTATTTCTATAAAATAAGCATAATATAATATTTTAAAATTACTGTTGTTATTCACTAGCAGCGTCAAAACTGCATAAACTTCAGCAGGTAACCATCAAAACATTTCCTCCCCTTAAAATGGGAGCTGTTGTAGAGCACTCCATAGGTTATCAAGAAACTATGAGATTTTCAGTGAATACTATACATTTCTTCCACTGCTGGGGGAGGGCAGAAATAACATACTGAAGAATGGACTGTTTCTGATTGACTAGGGTATGAGATACTTGAAGGCAGCAAAGTATCTTTTAATACCCAGAACGTTTTAATAGCCAGAATGCAATGACTGTGTTTGAGCAGTATTTTCATTACTTCTGTTTTCTAATACTGCACATTTCAGAGTTATGTTAAAAAAAAAAAAAAAAAATTAGGAGAGATATAAAACTTTTTAGGAATCCATATAAATGTCATCAACATTTGCTCAACAAAAAAGAAATCTCCTAAAAACTACATTTTTGAGGGAAGAACCAGTATTCCGGAGGCATCCCCTGGCAGCAGACCTGCAGGGGCTGGTGCAAAAGGGGCTCAGCTCAACTTCCCACCTGCTGCAGATGGAGAAGCAGGAGGATGAACCTGGTTCCCCTGACAGGGAACAGTTTTGTGTGTGACTCCCGCTTCCCTTTTTCCTGGCAAATGTACTTGGTCTCTCATCCACAAACTCTAGTGACGTGTGTGAGTCTCCCATGTCGGTGTGCAAATTACATTTATCACAGAATCACAGAATGTCAGGGATTGGGAGGGACCTCGAAAGATCATCTAGTCCAATCCCCCTGCTGGAGCAGGAACACCTAGATGAGGATACACAGGAAGGTGTCCAGGCGGGTTTTGAATGTCTTCAGAGTAGCAGACTCCACAACCCCCCTGGGCAGCCTGTTCCAGTGTCTGTCACCCTCACTGAGAAGAAGTTCCTTCTCATATTTAAGTGGAACCTCTTGTGTTCCAGTATGAACCCATTACCCCTTGTCTTACCATTGGTTGTCACCAAGAAGAGCCTGGCTCCATCCTCGTGACACTCACCCTTTACACATTTGTAAATATAAATTTTATAATAAAATATATTTTTATAATAAATTTTATCATGAAATGCATTGCTGAAGTCATACTTAAAGCAAAGTCCCATTCTAGGGACAAATGGTGCTACCAAACCCCTCTGCAAGTAACTCAAACCTCACATCCAAACAGCAAAAGAATAATAAATAGCTCTTGTTTGCAGGCAGTGACACTTTCAAGCCGTACGTTACAGAAGTGTCAGGACGACAGACACCATCGGAGGTTTGGTTTCCAGCTCAGGCAGCCATCAGAACAAGTCATCCTACTACCTTATGAGTATGTGACCTGGCTTGTGAATTAACTCCCACTGCCCCCAGCTCAGCTTTGTTCATCTTAAAGCCAACAATATACTAAAAGGACTAATCAATAGGTAATTCATGAAGTTGAGCACCATAAATGGGTTTAGGGCCATAAGCAACCCTTTTGTTGGAATTAGCCCGTTGAACCATTTATTTAGGTCAAAGAAAGACACAGTCTTTGAATGGGCAGGGTGCTGTCGACAATGGCAGCAGACATCAATCAATTAGCAGCAGGGTTCAGCCACTTCAGGCCCCGGTGTGAAACCATCTCCGGCCCACATTGCTGGAAACAGCAGACGCTATGTCATCTTTATTGTAGTATCGACAAGCTTTTATCTTAAAAAAATCCACTTGTGTACATAGACGCTTTCAAACTTTTTTTAATGCGGACAGGAAAACGTTCAACACTGGTGTCAGAAAGCCTTTTTATGAGATACAAAACCATGAAGAAGAGGTAAAAGTGGAATGTGGTTTTTTGTTAGTTCCTGTAACATGCCATGTTATATATCATATGTATTTCTCGTCAAAACCAATTAACGCCAGTAGGGATAGGGAAGCCAGGACGGCCGCATTCAGCCCTCTCGCAGGTGGATGGCAAAGCAGCCGGCTGCCCTTCCAGCAGGGCTCTTCCCTCTGCCCAGAGGAGAGTTGTAAGTGGGGTGGAAGAGAAGGGTTAGTGGCAGTCACTCCGCTGCAGGAGTGCGGTGGCAGACAGGGTGCTGCAGACAGGCTGTCCCCGGCCTGGGCCAGCCCGCTGGGGAGGCCATGGGGGCGGCTGCTGGGCTGATTACAAAAAATGGGATAATTACAAAAAAAAAAAAGACTGAACGTTGAGTGCTGTCGGTGTCAGAGCAGCCTGAGGTGATCAAGATGAGTGTGCAGCAAGGCACCATCACGGCAGCAGAGGGGGGTAATTGCAGGGCAGGGTGGGACCGACCTCCCCCTGCCTGGTGAAGGGGGCAGCAGAAATACTGCCAGAAAGGCTGCTGAAAATTCTCACCATCTTCCATTGCTCTTTTGTGGTAGCTACTGTAGCTGTCACTGCTCTCTAATAAATGATTCAAAAGGCAAATATGAACACAATACAGCACATTTGCTGCTGAAACGGGAGAGTGACTTGAGGGGAAAGCGCAATCACCCACTGGAGAAGAACCTTAGTTGTTCTAATAATTCTGCTTTTGGTGAACCCTCACTTGTGAAGCAAATGTATTTTCCACCGTTTATTACATTAAAATCAACATGCAACAGAATAAAGTTTTCCTCTACCACAAAAACACGACAACCGTGATTTAACTGAGGTCCACTGCTTCTGTTGCGTGCCCAGTTCAACATATAATTTTGTAAACATGATAACGTCAAGGTTTAGCTGTTTCTCCCTGTAGTTCAGTTCTGCTAAGATCAACCATACTGCTGACACGAAAAAAAAATTTATTATTATTATTATTATTATTATTATAGGATGGGGATTCATTCAGCACTATTCCAGTATCAGAAACTGGGCTCAGACACAGCTTTATATCTCACCTCCAAGATAATTCAGCTTGGGATCATGGCATTCATCATACTACTAATTAAGAAGGAAGAGCAAGTACACTGGTCAGGACCAGATTTAAAGACCTTCTTTGGATGAGACTTAGAAAAGGCTATTTACCAAAATATCATCTGAAAAGAAGTTTCCAAGACCAAGTCAGGCCAATGAAATCAGATTTAGTCAAAATAGCTCATGCAAGCAACACACACTTTCTTGTATTCAACAATGCAGGAGGCAAAAATAATGAAGGAAAAGAAACAAAAAAAACCACACACAGGGATGTTTTTAATATAACTGATAATATACTTAGCATACTCACATGCAGATTTAAAATAAAGAAAAGCAGAATGTGATTTACAAAACAAGTAGTTCTTCACACTTTCAAGAAACTTTGCAAGATTTTTTTTGTCCTTTTTTATTTTTTCCATTGAACTCAATTTCAATGAAAATTGAGGGCTGGCTCACAGCTAGGAGCTGCTCATTTCTGTCCCAAAGCTTCACCCTAAAATATACTTTGTCAACTGCATTGGAGGTTCTACTTTATTGTGCACCCAGAAGACCTTTTCTCTGTCCTTTTTTTTTATACAGGAAAACAATTCTGATTCCTAAAGTTATCATGACCTACTTACCATATTCTTTCTGAAACGGAAACTTTTATTCCAACCAGCAGTTTTAATGTTACATTAACATAATTAAATCCTCTTTCCAAAAAGTCATTATTTTTCTCAAGATAACAAAAATAGCCACTGCTACTCCATTAAGAACATCTTTAAAACCCGGGGAGCATGAAGAACATTGATGCAATGGCACAGTCAAGTAAGTTCTTTAAAAACATGCACAAAAGACGTTACCTTTGTCTCCTCAATCCTCATTGCATCCAACAGATAGTGCAGAAGCTCCTGGCTGTCCTGCTGCTGGAACCCCTTAAATCGAGGAGCCCTATAAAAGAAGCGGTAAAGAATTTAAATTTACACTGGGAAGTTCTTAATGAGACAATGTCTCCATGAGAGTCTAGTTGGATGCCAGGGGTACAAATAGGTGCATAACCCCCACATAAAGGGCCTTTATGAAGCTCCTGCTGTGGCAGCAATTACACCAACAAGGTTGCTTTAGCTCCCTTGCTATCTCACCTTTCTCTCTACCAACATGAAACCTCAAACACGCATAAACCAGTCAGTATATAGTAAAACAGAAACAGCACTATGGTCTGAATTGGAAAAAGATGATCTTGAAATGAAAGGGAAGTCCCAAGGCTGTGCATCAAAAAAACAAAGGAAAACGGCAGGTCAGAATCCAAATGAGAATTTCTTTACTTCTTAAACAAAGGTATGTGTAACCACCTCTTCAGAATGGCTCCACAATCAATCAATGCAGTAATCTTCAGCTTACTGAGTTGAATGAACAGTCAATGAGAAGATGGTAAACACTAAAAATAAGTAGCATCACATAAGCATATGGATTTCAAATGCTATTAAGAAAATGTAAGAGAAAATTATAACGATATCCCAATACATGTAATTTACATTGCATTCAATTAGTCTTTTATTTATGCTAAATTTCTTCAATTAATATTATAGATATCGGAGAGAAATGCTCTAAACATAGGATTTCCACTCCAAGAGTATTGCTAATGAGAACAGCCAGGGTTTGGAGTGGGGTGTTCTGGTAAAAGAGTTAATCATTCCTCTGTTACCAAATAAGAGTTACTGATATAGTTTTAAAAGGACGTTTTAGCATCATGCGTTATCAAATCACACCATAACCACATTGAAACTCGTGTTCTACAGTCTAACACATTGCAATAGTTCACATTTGAAATTCATATTAAAACATACAGTATTACCAGAAGCAAACAAAACACAGCTTCATACCTACAATGGAAAGAGCCCCAAACCAATGAGACAATCTCTTCACAACTGTTTTGAATCAGACAATACATCTGAATTCAGATTTCAAACACTACCAGGTCTGCAAAGCAAGAAATAAACTGGCTACATATAATCTGTTCTTTTCCCCTGCAAAACCAGTTACAGGAATTATATACTCAACTGGTCTTGAGAGAAAAAAAAAAATCTGAGATGACAGAGGTTCAAACTTCACAAGTCTTCTGCACTAATTCAAAGAAAACTTCCTGACTCACCCATCATAGCAACCAAATATATCAAGTGTTTTGCTCCTACTGCATGTTGAATACAAAAACATTAGAAATTTTAGCTTTTTCCCAACTCCTGAGTGCACCAAAACAAGTTATCTGAACAGCCCATGAAGTGTCCGTCCTCACTGTTACTGTGATTTAATATCACTACATTTCCTACCACCATTAGTTTACTTTACTAGTCTGCATAGTCAGCATTAAAAAGAAAATCCTGATACAACACTCTTCCTCACACTACTCAGGTTCAGAACATGGGGGACAGTGTGGTCCATCCCATCCAAACTTCATAACCCTTGGCAAAACTCTTTAAAGTCTCATCTCCACGCTGTGTCCGTAAGCACGGGTGGCAGATACACCAGCCCCAGGCCCACGGGCATCAGTTCCTGCAGGGTAGCCCCCCGTGGGGATTCCTCCGGCACCCCCGAAATGGCATCGAGCAGCATCTCAAGCGTGAAGAGGTCTGCAGGAGGAAGCCACAAGGCAGCAGCTCTCCAGCTGGGATTTTGTTCATGAGGTGAATGACAAGCACTGTTTGTATAAATGCGTGCCACAGCCATTTACAATAAAGCTGAATGAAGGAGGGGGTTTTTTGTTTGGTTTGCTTTGGTTTTGAGATGCCAAATGAGCTAAAAAGCACTAGAGCTGCAACTGAGAAAGATACTGCTTCTGCATAAATAATAACATTGCTACCTTTTGGATATGTGATACTGAATTACCGTCTGGAATTCCCAGATTACAAGCCCACCTTCTAGAATAACCTATACTGGCTACCTGGGTTAAACAGAAAACTAAGTCATCAAAGACTGCAACAGCTTATTAACAACAACAAAATCTGCATACTTCCAAACTTTTCACCTCTAGAAACTAGAAGTCTTGAAGGAAAGGGTCAACATGCCCTGGAAGATACTGATCTGGTGTCGCCCGTGTCCCCTCAGACTCCACCGCCTGTGCAGCTGTCCTCCTCCGTGCTGCTTGGCCGCAGCACCAGCAGAGACAAGCCAGCTCTCGCGTCAGCCCAAGGACGCAGAAGGGACGCTGGTGCTGGCAGAGTTTGTACCACTAACGCTTTACTACGCAGGACAAACAAAAACCAAAGGCTCCACAGGAAAGGCTTTTCTTTTGTTTTTGTTTTTTAGATCACCAACAGCAGCCACATGACCCTCATAAGCCAAAAGAGGAGAACCTTCTGTTTCAGACTACGCTGCCATTTATGGCAGTGATGCTGTAGCCACCTGCACAGGGGTAATGCTGCATCTGCCATTCAGCATTCTCAATCACTGCTATTCAAAAACTGTAGACTCCTTTTTTTACTACTCACAGCATCTAAATATACTTGAAATATCATATTTTGCAGGCACAGATTACAGAGAAATTACAAAACATGCTTATGAATATGTGGATAGATCCTTAAGGTGTTATCCTTACTAAGATAACTACAGCTACAAGGCTCCTCATTAACAATCTGGATCTCCAGCTTCTTGCAACCGCAAATGAGACCGTGTAAATATTGACTATTAACAAATCTTTATTCACATAAACTATAGCTTATTGGCCAAACCACACCTGTCCTCCCAGGCAAGCTACCCTTTAGATCTTCAATTACAGTCTTGGACCAATTCATCTAAAATGTGATTTGAAAAGATGGGGTTTTTGCATTTCCATCTACGCCACCAAATGGCAGCTGTGACTCTTGCTGCACGCTGGGCAGAGCACATGCAGGTGTTACCAGAGGCACCCCTTCCAAAATCTAGCACAGGAGACAACTGGTTGAGCAGAGCTCAAACAGGAATTTTATCAAACTGTCAGAGTGGCCAGAAAAACCAATCATTTACTCAGTTATTCAATTTTATAAAACGTGTGTTGAGCCAGTGTTCATTTTCAGCCCCAGATTGTGTGCTTCGGCTCACCAGCGCATCAAGCAGTAAATACGCATCAGTATTTTTCCAAGGCACAATAATTTCACTTCCCTGCCCATGTTCTTCAGCTGTTCTTGGGTCCCTGAAGATGAGGTTTTCTTTCCCACCAACACACTAAAGCCGCTCAGGTCTGCTTCAGAAATCTGTGCTCGTGGACAGGAGAAACTAAAGGTGATCAAAAAACTCATCAGACATGCAAGGTGCCCACAACAGCAGAACTTAAAGCTGGGCAAGATGTGGAGATGTCCAGGCAGGGCAAGGCAGCCCCGGGCTACGGGAAGGGCAGGGATACAGGGATATGGGGATACAGGGGTACAGGGACACAGGGTCTGGGTTCTGAGCTGCTCACTGGAGGCACTTGGGGATGTAACGGGAGAAGGATCTAAGGTGACAGGGCATCTAAGGTCAGTGCCTAAAATTAAGTGGAATAAACCTGGACCTGCATGTGCAAAACAACAAGTTCACATTTACAGATGTCATACTTTCGCGTTTGTGCTTTGCAGCTACTTTTTGACACAAAGTTGACAATATCCTTAGTTAAAAATGATTTAATGATGCTGCTCTACTATGAGGCTTACTATAAAATCTGGAATCAGCAGAGCCGGTGATTTTTTTAAGCATTTTTTTAAAAGTCTATCTCTTTTTTGCATATGAATATTTAACTAAAAAAATTTAATTTCAAATTTTTTTTAAAAAAATCAATGAATTCAAACTTGAAATACCGCTTCTTAAAATTAAATATTTTGGTTTGATATTATTAAAATGAATTGTTTTGCTTCTATTAAAACCGACTGTTTTCTTTCCAATTGATCTGACTACAAGAACCAAATACATTCTGAAAAGCACTGAACCTTTATTTTTTATTAACTCAATGTACATTAAAAAATAAATATGTATCTGCATGCACATAAGTTGCATTTATGAGAAATGTATTGTTTTCCTCAGACAGTGAGGATCAATGATTATATTCAGCCTGCCTTCTCCAATATATGCACAATAATAGCTACAGTGTATACTGAGATAACAAAATCTTGTATTTACACAACCTGGATCCTGGTACTAATAGGGACTCTTTTTTTCTTTGCCACAGAAGCAGGACCACAAGAGACATCATAGTAAAACAGAAGAAAAATAAATAATTACTCGACATAGAAGCAAGCAGAAACTCCACCACTGTTACAGGAGGGTTTTCTTCATTGTAGGCACACCTTGCAAAGCCAGATCTTCAATGCAAATCAGAAAAAAGCCCCGCACATACCTTTTGTTACTGTCTATGGTTTGCTGATGAACATACAACAACCATTTCAGATGAAAATTCATTTACTAAGTGATATTTCAAGAGACAACAGCTTACCCATAAGTTCATACAGTTTTACTAGCTTAAATGACAGGGGGGAAAAATGAACTCAGCCCTGGCAGTTTTTCATTTCTCTTAGTTTTTCTTTTTACTAGCACATACATAATGCACCTACAAGGACAAGATTATTTAGGCTTCTCTGCGCTTGTACTTAATCCTCTTCCAACCTCATATACACCTAGATGCTTGTGTTGTAATGGCAACAAGGATGATGGGAATGTAATAGCTACCACTTTAAAAGCGAAGTGGCAGGAAAGTGGCTTGTAAAGATGTCATCTAAGGTCTGAGTCACTTACTTGGACTGACAAACGATATCATGGTTTACACTGCTTAACATATAGTTAATCTGTCACTCATGTACATCGTACGCTATGTAATGTTGCATATAATTCTAAATACCTGATATTCTGTGGAAAAACATTTGAGATCAGTGCATTTGCTTTTTGGGAGAAGCCACAAAAGAAAACCAATAAACCAACAAAAAATAGGAGGAAAGGAATTTCACACCACAAACTGCATTTACTGGAAACTTCCTACAGTTATAAACCAGTATTAGGGGGGAAAAAAAGGAATTAAACCATTCTGATACACAGAAATCTGACAACTAAAAGATGTGCGCTCTCGTCTCCTTGAAAATATGCTCCAAGCAAGATCCTTGGCAAAAGTGGGGGACTTGAAGATGGTTGGTTGAGTTGACCGCTCACAGATGTGCTGACATATGGAAGCCAGTGCCGATGCGATACAACCTGTTGTACAGTGTCAGCAGGATAATGACAGAACAGGTTGAACTCCCGCTAATGGCCATAAGTGGTGAAGGACAACTGTGACATCTACATGCATGTGACTTATCTGGCCTCTCGTTACTCATCTGGAGACCAGTTATAACTGCTTGACTGTCAGTTAAAGAAATACTTTTCATGACGATCTACTTCCTAGGGTGTTTTAATAACAAAAACTACGTAATTGTGTAATTTTTAAAAGGGAAAAACCCACAGTCCTCTAAGCACTAATAGTTCCTATCTTATATTCATTTGAGGGAAACTAAGCCATGCGTCAAAAGCAAAACTGAGGTACAATTACAGTCATTCAATCATACTGCACAGACTTGCCATACCTTTACTGTCTCTAATAAAAAAACTCTCCAAAATTACCCTTTCAATAATTACTCTATTGAGCATAAGTTAGCTTAATACCTTGGAAAACTTTAGAAGCAATAGTAAGTGCCTGGTAACAGAAAACAGAACATACTATTTGATTTCTTTCCAGTAGTGCAAAATGCAGAAGAACCTCTTTTAATACTGCGGTTCACTCTAGAGAAGCAAAGTGTTTATGTAATGTTAGCCTGAGAGAAGAAATTTTGCTTCTCTGCAGACAAAGACGTTCATCTCTCAAGACTGATCAGTTACCAATGAAAGTTACAAAAAAAAAGCATGAGAAGGGACAGCTTATGAAAGTTACCGCAATTCACAGGACTATACCTTCGCAGTGACACTGTCAAATACCTATTCACTGTCATTATAGAATAGCTAGAATGAAAAGTTTTGTTCTTCCTGAAGCAATTGTTCTCATTAGTGATCCTGAGCTATATGCAGCTATATGACAGAAAAGAGAGCAAAATCCTACAGCACCATTAATCCCCATGATTAATCTTCTCTCAAACCTGATAGATGAGTTCTGCTACTACAAGGTGCTTGGTAGGAAAAAACCCAAGCAAACATGGTCTTGCCCCTGCATGTAACTAACAAATCACAGCAGCCATGCCTGTCCTGTGTCCATGGCATGGACAGACAGCACTCAGCTCTCCTTTGGACGTGCTGGCTGATTTCTTTCATTCTTTTCTACCTCGGCCTTCCCCCAAAAAGAAATGAGGCAAGATCACTTTCTTGCGATGCACCAGATCCCTGGTACCTGGGCAAAAAGCACTTGCTAGAAGTGTCTCTGAATGGACACAATAGCTGACATGCTACAATGGAGTCATTTCCCACTTGACCATCAGAGGGAAAATACAGCTCTATGTACTGAGTAATAGAAATATCTGTCTGGGGGAACTTCTCCCTGCCAGCTGGTAGCCAAGTGAAGGCCTTTATGCACGAGGTCTTGCAACCCTAGAAAAAAAGTTTTCTTTTTATGTGGATGTCTAATTCTTCTTTCTTCCTTTAAGTTCTGCTAAGATTTTCAACAGCATTCTGCGACAGCAAGTTACACAGGTTAGCTCTACAAAATGTTTAAAAAAACCTTTTTTTTCCCCTGGCTCTAAATCTGTTGCCTTTGAATTTTACCGACAGCTCCTTGAACTCTATGAGGGCAGTTAAATAAACACAGCTAATTTATCCTTTATCATTTGTTGTCTTCTCTTGCTGTTGTGCCTCCTTTTCATGTCCTCTCCTGTCTAAACTCAGAATATTCAAGTTCCTCTTGAACTGAAGGCCTCATATTTCTGTTACTTCTCTCCCTGAAGCCCTAACCCACCTTTATCTTACAATTCTCTGTTCTGGTTAACATGAGCATTCTAACTGAAGATACACCTCCAATGTACCTAACAAAATTACTGTTTTCCTCCTTTATTGTTTCTACACTGTTGTTTATGTAGCTCACCAATACCACACACATTGCAAATACTTGGGTTGTCCAAAACATTGCACAGGTCTTCCTCCTGAGTGGAAGAAGTGGACACAAAACTCAGGAAAAAGTGCAGGTAATTCCTGCCAATGCACGTTCCTTATATATATCCTAATCTACTTAGCACTCATAAACCTTATCCATCCAGCTTTGTTAACGTGTTCCTAAAATTAAGGAAACTCTGACAAAGTTAACTGAAATAAAGACAGGCAATCTCTCAGCTGCTGCCGCACGGAGGAGCAGATTCGATCTCCTCTGTCAGTGAGCTCCTGAACACGACACAGCATCGTCAGCAATGCGTGAAGAGGCACACCTGGGACCCAAAATGGTTCTTCACAATTTGTCAAGGAAACATCAGTTGTGTGTACTGCTGCTATAATCTTTAAAGAGTACAAGTCAAATGGGAAAAATAAGCAAGTTAGAAATCTTTTCTAAAGAGAGATTTTTCTCTAGAGCAATATTCTTTTAAAAGAAAAGGCTCAAAAAGACTCCTAATTAGCGAGAAAAATCCTGTTTCCTTCACCCTTTAAATCTGGTACATTATCTCAGCTTCCCTTAGCATTTCCTCTCAGAAGTGATAAATGCAGAATGCTCCAAGTGTTGTTTAGGTTTCCCTCCAAAACTAATCAACACTCCTAACTATGCATGACCTCCGTTCTGTCAGCCCCACCTCTGTCTCAAGTTCTACTTTCTGCACCTCAGAAGGAAGGATGAACACTCCTCAGGGAGGAGCAACCACCCATAAAATCTTTGTTAAGACAGTATCTTTTCCTGCATGTTAAGGTAGCAATATGATACCCCTATAAATAATTATTTGGTGGAGGTCTGAAGCAGCTAAATTCTGTAACTACTTTCTGGACTCATCACTTAAATGCTGCAACATTTACTTGCTACACAAATCTAAGCTTTCTTCCACCAATAAAATTATTCAATCATAACAAATAAAGGAAATAACATTTATGTCCTCCTAATACATCAACGTTGCATTAGTCACTAAGTCTCCAGATAAGTCAGAAGTCTGCAGTCCTGAAATTCAGCATAGTGGAAAACTGACAGAAGGGCCCCGTAGCTATGCTCACAATCTGTCCTCGCAAAACATCTGACAGCTGCAACACTAACAAAATTAACAGTGGATGAATTAGTACCAGACGCTAAACAGTTGCTATAGAAAGATGCATCCATTTCTTTTCTTCTTCTCCCCTTCTTCAACCTGGCTACCCCACCACTCGATAAAATTAACACTCAGTATCATTTTTTCTTTTGTTATTTAATAAAAAAAAAAGCACCACACAAGAAAACAAACTTCATGCTGTGATCTCCCTAGACTCTTAAACAAGCAGCTCCCAGCTGACAGGATGATGTCCCAGTTCTCTCACTGCTTTTGAGCAGCAAACGTGCATCCCCTTGCAGACTTTCTCACTTGCCTGCTCCACCCCTTCACAGGCTCTCTGCCCACACTGAGCCACATTCCTACATGCCTTTGCCCACCTTTCTTCTTTCCTTACTTCCTTCTTCCCTTCCTTCCTTTCTCCCTCCCTTCCCTTCCCTCCCCTCTTCGGTCTTCTTACACTGAGCACTTTTCAGTCTTTCAGTAAGGATGCCCAGTTCAAATGTGACCATTCAAACTTTTCTACCCTGCAACATCTGAAGCAACTGGATTCCTGAAGTCCTACAAGGACATAAAAAAGAAAAACCAAGTCCGAACATCAAATCCAGAAGTGTTATTCCAGCATGGAACCGGAAATGAGGGCAAATGTCAGGTGCTAAATTATAGAGCTACCTTTACTGTATCTTGCATCGACTGATCCAACATGAAAATATGTCACCATTCAGTTAGGAGACTGAAAAACAAAAAGACACTCAAACTCATCAATAACATCTTAATCCAGATTTATATGTATTTTTATATATATAATCCAATTGTGTCATCAGGGAAAAGTAACCATTTTTTAAAGGATCAGCCTTCTTCTACACATGAGAAAAATGTTATTTGGAAATCACTGTGTTACTTTTTGGACAGATAGTACCCTATAACAGCCCTGACAAGTAGACGGATCTAAGCATATAAAGAACAGCAGCACCATCACCTGCTGACAGCATCAGCATTTCAACCGTTCACCTTTGTAAGAAGCTTAATAGGATTGGAAGTGACTCTAATAAGGATTAAGTAAAATGTCTATATTCTGCACGACCACTCAGTGTCCTTGTCCCTGTTTTGCAAGCTACAAGCAACTATTCAAAATAATGTTATAGTAAAGACTGGGATTGGGAAGACAACTCCTGAGTCACCGAGTCTGACTCTTGATATCACAGACATGTACCTCCTGTACTTCCTGTACAATCTGCTTCACAAATTCTTTACTGAAGAAAGATATGGTCATATACTGTAGACTGGGACTGAGACAGCAAGATATGTGAAGGGGAAAGAATAATTTTTTTAAAAATTAAAAAAAAGAGGCTGCACCTCGAGTCAGCAAACCCTTATGTAAAATACATAAAACCAAAACATTATTATTAGAAGTCCTTCCCCATGCCCTCCTCCCCAGTAAAATGATTTTTCTTCCTCTGACATATCTCTCTGAAACATAAACATTTTTTTTCAGTGTAGGTCTTCCTTATACACATTCATCTTGTCATCTCTTCAGAAGAGATGCTGTTTGAATTTTACTTGTTAAGTAAGAAGAGTTTGTGCTAATGCATGTGAAGATTGCAAGTAGTGCATGCCTTTACTTTATTAACACAACTTCTTTGCAGGATTCAAAAAGCAGTTTATGTAGAATGCTGCAGCAACACAAATTTCTTCCTAGCTGGGACTCCTGCAATCTTGCCATTCTCTCTCTCTTTCAGCTTCACTAAAGAGTAGACAGACAACTTTAAAATATGAAAAAAGGCTTTGTAAAAATAGCATGATAGAACACTGCATTCATTCCGCTTAAGTTACTCTATACTAAATACATTCAGTTTGCAAAGATAAAGATTCCACGTTCTCCTGCTTCCACCACTGCAGACTTCTGAATTTGCTGAAATTCACCCTTTCTTCCTTCTTGCTCATGTTGCCATCAATAACAAAATAATGAAAAGACCAAAACCTTCTGTCATACCTGTGCAGCCACTTCTTGCCCCTGAACACCTAATTTCTTGCCATCAGGATGTGGATGACACTTCTGTTAGTGACACTAGAGCTAGTAAAGGATTTATACTTACGTTGTGCTCTGCACGGCTAACAAAGAAGTAGGGAAGAAGGCAAGAGGCAGCAGAAGCTGACACATACATGTCTAAACAGCAGAAGTCTGCTGCCCATATTAAAATACGTTTCATGTGCAGCTGGCAGTTAAAATATATGCCCACCTCAAAAAAAAACTACAACAAAAGAACAACAAGGTATCTGAGACTTAATACTCATACATTGTGTAGCCATCGCTTGATGGCTACACAAATACAAATACACAGAGCAGATACAAAATAGCTCTCACTTCAAAAATACAATGCCATCTGAAGCCCACTTTTCCCTTCCATCCTTATACTGAGAAAAAACCTGCTATTTTTATTTAATAATTTCCCTTCTGTTTCTCAATCAAATTTTGTTCTTATAATAACATTTTTGAGTCAGCCCCAAAACAGGAGGAGGAGTGAGGAAACAACATATTTTTCTTCTCTATATATTTTCGTTTCAGGTAGATAACACTAAACAGAAAACACGGCTGTCTGACTCAAAAGCACTGTAAGGACACCTTCTACAGATTTCCTTTTACAGCTCAAAAGAATCAAAAGGAAGTGCAATACAAAAATGTAATATTAAGTTTCTGAAGTTGAATTCTGAGGAAAAAGAAAAAGTAATAACCGATTTCTTTATCAGAATTAAATTGTCCTTGCTCCAGTCTCAAATCTTTTGTTTCTTTATACCATATTTTAAACCCATACTTGCACAGTGAGGTTGCCCTGGAATGCCATGGTAGGAACCTGCAACTTTCCTCCTCATTCTCTTGCTGCAGAATGCTTAAAATTCCATACAATAATACTGTAGCAAATAAATTAACATGCATTATTAATATTTTTAACTGTGAGATACAGCTGTATCATCCTCCAATTCCTCTGTTTCTACAGCTTCTTTTACTTGTAAAGTCAATACTTAAATATTTGTATCAACTTTTAAATAGGTCTTCTACAGGTGTTTTATAAAGCATGATTGTTTGCATCATAATTGAAGGCACCTACAAAGCACCACTGTAAACATTTTCCACACCAAGAAACATGAGTTTCTTTAGGGCTTGCAAGCTCTTTGCAATCTGGAGCCATATGCCATTTCAGTACTGCTTCAAGTCCTTACTTGTTAAGACTCTTTTTCATTTTGAACTGATGCCAAGGTCAGACATCATAGCAGAGGTTTCCCATTTAAAAGCTTAGTCTTTTTTCCAAAATACCTACATAAACTTTGCAGTATTAGCACAGCTTTATGGTCGTATACCAAAAAAACCCTGAGAGGCAATTCTATTTTCTTCAGTTTTACCATGGTCTCTTCTGTCCCCGCACACTCAGTTCAAAGCTCATTGAATGTTACTAATGTTACTGGTTATGGACTGGGCCATTCATTACATGAAGAGCAGGTACAATGCTGGAGCTCACCAAGGAGCCCTGCAGCCTTAAAACACGAAGATGACATTTTCGGGACTGCCCAATAAGAATCTAACGGCACCTTAGGAAGGAAAATAGACATGGCACACTTAAAAATATACCACTGGAAATTATAAATGAAAGATACTGGCAATACATACTTTTGACAAAGCTGGCTGAAGAGCACTTTGGGAGAAAGAGGACCTTTTCCAGCCTCCCTCATGCTGTGAAGGAACAAGAACATCGCTGATGTCAAAGGTCCTGGGCTGGAGAGGTTCACCACCAAAGGATCCTTTAAAAGGAAAAGTAAACCGCATATCAGATTTTGAAGTTAATGAAAAACAAGACTTATTTCAGGCTAGTATATTTATGACAAAGAACAATGTAACTTTCAGTCTTGAAGTCTTTTGGGTTTGGTTTTGTTTTTCTGCATGTTGATGACACCTAGATAATTGAAATAGTTGAAAAGAAAGCCTATTATTTAAGCAGTAATAATTGCAAAACCAAGCAATTATTGTTGAGCAAATTCATTGATAACCAATAGTGTTATAAACAGGCATGTCAATGAGCCAGTCTGATTCTCACAAAAACAAACCAGCTGCTGCACTACCTGCTTTACTCTTACTCCCACCTGCACCACAACTCAGTAGGAGAGACAACACAGGCGACCTTCCCCATGGGTCAGCATAGGATGGAACTCAGTGGCATTGTCCACCCAACCTTGGACAAGTGGTGGAAAGCTTCTCTGACCTGTGAGCTGCACACTGACATCTCCACACATCCAACAGGTGCAGAAACACACCCTGTTCCTCCAGGAACCAGGCGCTGGGAAGGCACCAGCAGTGGTTCACAGCAGGAGACAACAGCAGAAGCCACAGGTCCACCGTGGCAGCGGGGGACAGGCATGGGGTGCATCCCGGACAGCCCCTCCTAGTATGGGATACACCCCAGCCAGCAGGTCCCAGGGCTGGACGGAGCTGGACAGCAGCCACCAGCACCAGCTGTAGAGCAGGAGACTCCTGCACTGCTGATGTGCCACCTGCATCCCAAAGGCCACAGATGGGCAAATCTCCCTAACGCGCTCCCGGGTTATCTATGACCACCATGCTTCCAACTAGCAAAACAGATTGCAACTGCTGAACAAACCGTTAAAGATGCTGTCTCATCCGGAAAGCAGATCCACACAAAACATAAGTGCTACAGATGCACACAAATATCAAGTATTTGCATTATATACACTAACAAAGGCTAGACATGAGGAAGAAATTTTTACAATAAGGGTCATAAAACACTCAACAGGTTGCTCAAAGAGGTGGTAGATGCCCCATCCCTGAAAACATTCAAAATCAGGCTGGACGGGCCTCTGAGCAACCTGATCTAGTTGAAGATGTCAAATCTCCCTGCAATTAGCAGGGACTAGATCATCTTTGAAGGTCCCTTCCAACCCAAACTGTTCCATGATAAGGTGGAAAAATGCCATTTACCAAGTGGGAAGCTGGGAGTTTCTATGTTACTATTACACTACTGCAACCCTCTAATTCTGTGTCAACATAAAAAGACCAGAAAGCACAGTCTTTGCCCTGAAAATCTTATTTATATTCTAGGCATTGTCATTAAACAAAATATAAATCTTTCAACCTTATGGCTGTGCAAGTTTCGCATCAAGCATAAGCCAAACTCCACTGGCTTTCTAAGCCTCTGGGCACGAACGAGCTCCAGACTCCCATTGTGGCTCAGGATAACTTAGTGAAATGTGTTGCTGCTCCAAACTGCCACTGAAGGTAATACAGACAGCAACACAGTGTATTTCACACTGTTCTTGCCTGGAGAGGCTATGAACATCACCGACAGCAACATACAGAAATCATTTCAGAGGTATCCGAAACAGAAATCCACCCCTCAACCCTCAATGTCACTAGAAAGCTTCCAGCAAAGAGCAGAAAAAGGAAAAGTCCTCTGTAAACTGCTTGCTTTAGCTAGTAGAGGGAAAGGGGTATTATCTTTATTGCCAACAACATATTATGAAACCCTTAGTCTCTAAGACATGACTGGAACAGCAGCATATTCCTTGATAATAACCACAGCAGTCTCTTCCCCATACGCCCACAATGAGCTTGAGGACAAGAAATTCGGTTCTCTCTGAAATTTTGCTTCTCTCAGTTTAATCCTCCGGCCTGTGAAGAACGTAATAAATTTTACAAGCCTTATCAATGAATGGCTGGAACAGGCTGTAATAAAATATTTCATGAACACTTTCTAGAGCCAAATATATTATTTCCTGTATTATATACACATACTGAAGAAATGAAATGGGGAAACAAAAATAAGCCAGCCACTCTTTCCTAAGATCAGGCATTATTTGCTACTTCGATGTCACAAATATCAAGGAAGTGATTATTCCTCCCCTTCAGGGCTGAATAGTTTTGAAAAAGGAGTTCACAGACATCATAAACCAGTTAAACAATTAAAAGGCAAAAGAAAGAGGAAAAGAAAAGCATGTCTTAAACGGAGATGCACTTTCCCATCCTCCAGCTTCTTCCCACGTTTCCCCAAATCTATATTTCTCACTGCATACTCACCAACTGGGAGTCCGAAGTATGACAGATTTTTAACTTTGTTCCTTTCTCTTTCATCTCACACATCAGTTCATTTAGTATGTGAGTCTGCGCCAAGTTCTTGAAGACAAAAAAAAAGTGAAGAAACGCATGCTGATCTTTCAACCATACATCTTCTTTAGTTATAAATTCTAGCTTCATGGATAGACAAACCGGATACATTTCATAATGTACAACTGAGGTTTGACTCAGACCACTAGGAAAAGCAGGTATCACCCTTATAAGAGCCAAGATCACTGATCTCAGACTGTTTCTAAAATTGTATCTACTTCTGTTTCAGTCATTCCAAAAGTGTCCTAGTAATAACTTTGTTATTTTTGTTCAACAACAAGATTCATTTTTTTTAATGGCAACATTAGTACCAGAAATCATTGTTCCTTTTAAACCCTGCAGTCCCCCTCATCGTGGCCCAAGGAGCACAAAAGCTTTGGCACACTGAAAAGCATTACCTCTCCAAATTTAAGAGAGAAAGCAACTCAACAAAGCTTTGTTTCCTTATTTTTTGTTAACTTTGACTGCAGATCACTTGGGTTTCTACAATGCCCTAAGTATGCACAGAGAACAATTTCCACTCCTTACAAATTTACTCTTTGTTTGCTGAGTTTTGTAATTGTCACCATAAACACAAGGTAAAGAGTGACAGTTCAGAACACTTTTGTAGCAGTTTTCTCTTATCTGCTCACTCCTGTGTGCAGTCACACAGATGTCTCTGCTCAGCTGACAAGCAACAGCATGTTCCAGTATCAAACCCGCTAAGGCTGCTGCTTTTTTTAGGATGTTGGATTAGCTGTACACTCAACATCAATAAAAGTGCATTGGTATAGCTCATTCCTCTTAGACCGGTCAGGAAAAAAAAATTTAAAAAAATAAATAAAAGTCCTTTTATAACTGCACCCATTGTAGGGGCTTAATATCATCACAACACACTGTGCAGACATTTACATTATGCATAAAGTACCACTTTTCACACCCACCGGTATGGTAAATACTGTGCATTACTCATGACTGCCTAATGCTGAACTACAAATAAAACCATATGCTAGAGTACAACCCACACACATATGCAGTGTGCAAAACACTTGACATTTTCATTTGTCTCATTACTGTGAAAAATGCTACTGATCCAGGAAATTTTTTGTTGTTATTACAGGAAATATTGCTTGGATAGCAAGGAGTGAAAAGAATTTGAAAAGGACATTCAGAAGGCAGAATGAAGACTGGTAAATAAATCAATCAGTACATTTTCTGAAGCCTACAGTTTATACAGACTGAGTATTTCTGAAATTTATTACGGCAAATCTGTACGATCTTTACATCTTACCTGCATGACAGCATTAAAAAAGCATGTATTTCCTAAATTATTTATTCCTTTCACTGGAACTGTCGCACCATTAGCAGAACTTTTTCCTTTCAGTATTTCACTTGCTTCACTGTTTTCTTCACGGAGTCGTATGATTTTTGATGAACCTATAATTAAACTATAGATTAACACTACTATATAATCACATAGTTTAAACAACTCAGTGCTTCCATGGATTACATTTATCATTTTTATTATAATGTATACAGAAAGATATCTTGATGGTACTCTAAGCTGCTTTACCTCATCTTTAAAAACCAAGAGACATCAGCAACTAAACTCCTGGGAAAAAAAACATCCCCGCAACAACTACATATATCAAACAAAACCTTCCACAACAATTACATTGTCTCATAAGACTGTAACTCCTTCAATTATCG
Organism: Columba livia; assembly: GCF_036013475.1. Taxonomy (NCBI): domain Eukaryota; kingdom Metazoa; phylum Chordata; class Aves; order Columbiformes; family Columbidae; genus Columba; species Columba livia. The sequence goes on from NC_088604.1 coordinate 43,308,450, forward strand.
AAGCAATAAATAAACCGGGCTTGGTGAGTTTATTAACAATAGGCAATTTAGATGTATGTTAATTAGACACACTAGAAACAGCACACAAAGGCTGCTTTTTGGTGTATTTGAAGAGAAGTAACCAAAAGTTACCACCTGAAGGCTGCAAGTCTTTAGCAATTACCACACTCTGAATTGCCCTGTACAACCCAGTCAGCAGCCAAATCAGAACTGGTACCGGTTTCCCCAAACATTTGCTTCTTCACCCACCTCCCTTTGCCACAGCCAGAGGAACTGCTAACGTAACCCAAATGAATAGAATGCTGCTCCTTTAATTTTAAACAACAGAAATTTGATAAAACTGCAATGGAATATGCTACCACCATAAAGTCCACGTATTTCCTTATTTCCCTTATTATTTAAATAGATGAGGGGCAGCAAAGTTAGACAGTCATTAACTTGTAGCCTAGAGGTAATGGAAAGACTTGAGATAACAATATTTAGCCTTGAATTCTACTAGCAACTTTCATATTGTCATGGTTGCAGGACTAAATATGAACATTACTGACATCTGCAGTGTCTTAAATATTGATTAACAATGCATGTCAATGTAAACGAGTTATGGACTTAATAGATGCCAAGAACTGTGATGCTGCAATCTCTGTCTTGACATATGAATTCATGTATTTGTTCTAATGAGTTTCACATTGAAGTCTCATTAAAGTGTTCTTGAGAAATAACTAACAGAGCTATTTACGTTAATGAAATGCTCATGTCAAAAGGTTCTTTTATGTACACTCCTAGGTAGCTTCTTGCTTAGAAGATTAAAAAAAAGGTAATTAAACAAAACACAAGTCATTAAAGTATCTATTGTATCTGGTAACAAGCTTCTGACACAGGCTGTCTGCATCCTGCAGTGTCACCAAAGCATAATAATTTTTCTACATTGCATCTAAGTTTGTCAAGATGCTGTTAGAGGTGCTTTGCTGTTTAGAAACATTTTTAAGTGTTCTCAGTAATACTGCTCACACAGCTTTAAAATATTCTCCCTTCCACTGGTGTGGAAAATTAAGACGGTACAAGGGCAAAGTAAGAGATCAAGTTCTCCTTGAAAAAGCAGACAACACAATGAATGACAAATAGCTTGGGAGCTGCTCACGCCCTGAAACACTCACAGTTTCATGGGCTGCGTGCAGCAACGCCTTTTAATTGACGTGCTTACAAGAGGCAGCTACAGTGCCTGAGCCCCGTCCACCCACACAGAGCTACAAAAGAACCTAAGCAGGAGAATGGGAGCTCCAAGTGACTGCAACTTGAAGGCACTGCTCACTCTCAGAAATGTAATGTTATAAGTCAACACTTCTTCCCCTCAGAAAAGCGTGCCATACAGAGGAGTGGTGGGGAGACAGTTAAAAAAAAAAACCAAACAAACAACCCAAATTGTGTAAATAATTTGTGTATTAGTATACCACAGTTGTTGCATTTATCCATCGGCATTCAAAAACATCTGGGACAGCATCTTAAAGTAAACAATGTTCACAAGGCCATCTGGACAAAACTGCAGGCAAAAATTAAAGCATAAGCATATGGAAAAGCAGATTTTTCTCTTCCCTTTAGCAGTAGAGGATGACAAATGTCAAACCTAGATCTGTCCACGCTTCACTGTGCTACGCTTTGCAGCACCACCTGGCTCTCCTTGCACAGCCACCAAATATGGACAGCACTGCCACAGCGGACCATATCTGCAGGGCAAACTCAATAAAAGCATTTCACTTCATGGTTAAATGGCAGCTTCACACAAGTAGCAAGGTCCCATTTGCTGAACCTTACATACAAATTAGTTAAGGGAGGGAAAACAAAGCCGAAGCATCCAGCTTTGCGATAAAGAGCCGGATGAACACGCAATTATAAAACACAATAAACGCGAACCAGACATCCGATTGCCACAAAGCTGGATAATTAGTACAGGGACAAGGAGAAGTAGTAGTAAATTAAGAAAAGGCCTGTATGTTGTTATTGAAGTCTAGGAACCTCCTTCCATTTTAATTACTGATTAATTACTCTTGTTTTTTTAAATAATTTTACAAATACAATCCACATGACATTTTACTAGGGTTTTTTTGTATCTGTGAAAAAGTCTTGACAGAGCAGTGCTGCTTTGCAATTACAAACATTACCTACTGTCCCGCTTATTCCACGCAGATATTTTTAAAGACATACACAGAGCCAGAGGAGGGACAGCAGTTTTTAAATTTAACTCTGCTTAGTGTCCCCAGCTCAGTGATAAATGACAGATGAGCCTGAAGCTGAATGTTTAGTTGACATGTGAAGAGTTGGTCAATCCTAATAGAAGATGCTGGTAATGACTGCGACAGCTATTACATCTACAGATTGGGGCTGGAGGGTCCTTCTGCAAAATTAACCCGAGGCTACAAGTATGTTATTAATCAAAAGGCTAATATGTAATTTTTTAAAGTGAATTTGCACTGAAATGTTTCATGGACTCTTGATGACTCAGTCTTGCAACCCTGTAATGTTTTACCAGGCATGCTTTTGGATATGAAAAGTGACTTTTAAACCAGTATAGACACAAAAGGGACCATAGCAGAAGGATTCCATCAAAATGGCTGTCATCTGCTGCTGCCCACAACGGCCTTCAGCTGCTGGCCAGACAAGAGAAAAAAAGTAGTCCAAGCCATTTTTCTGTGTGCAGTAATACCTGTTATAAAGGAACTTGTTAGTGAGAGCAAGGTGGGCGAAAAGCACAAAAGTGATTAAATTCACAGATTGATTTCTATCCATAGTTCACTATTACATCTTTTAGAGAGCTGACATGGTGACCCCCAACCTCTCTGCCCTTCCCAGGCACTGTAAACATCAGCCCTGGGGAGGCCTGTCCTCCACTGCAAGGTCAACGTATCTGGCTCTGACTGTTTTGGAGCTCACACATTCAGACTCCTGCAGTTTTGATGCAGATATGGCCTTTCTCATCCAGTCACGCAGGGACAACTCTCACCCAAGGTGGTCCTTGATCACCCCAACATACTTTTCCCTTGACAAAGTGTATCTCCCCTACCAGAGCACTCTGCCAAGACCCATTGCCCAGCTCTCCAACGAGCTCATCACACCCTACTGACCATCTCTTCCCAGGCATCAGGCCAGTGTCTACCTCTGGTCCCACCATAACATCCACCTCCAGCTCTCACTCCTTTGGGTCTCAGACAGCTGCCTTTGTGCATGGGCACCACCATCGTGCTCAGCAAAGCTTCCTGATGTCACCCTGCTTTCCTCCATGCTGGCAACCCCCCTTCCCCACCAGACCCAGAGAAAAGAGGACAAGAGTCACTGACTGCTCCTCTGCTACTGCTCTTGCTTGCAAGGCACTCTTGTCTTGCCACTCTTTTCCTCAGCTTTTTTTTTTTTCCTATATCTGCTCGCCTGCTGTCTTGTCTCGCAAGCTCTCTGGAGGCAGGGAACATGGTTTTGTCCCATGGCTGCACAGCACCGGCCTCACGGGTGCATGACTGAGAATCCCAAGCCCAACGTTAACACAGACAATGATTCAGTCCGTGAATCAGAGCAAGTCACCAGGCTCAGTGTGCAAACACACATGGGTGCTGGCACACCCACTTGCAACAGATATTCAGAAAAGTTATCGCAGGTTCCCTATCAATTTGTTTTGCCCATATTTCAGACATTTGCAGCGACCATGGACTTCTGTACCACCCTCACTGAAAGTGAGCTGTGCCCAGGGGTGCAGATGGCATGCAAGCGAAAGGATAAATTACATCCAATTTTTCTTTCAGCCGGGGGAGTAGTGGTTTTGCTTATCTTTTCAATGCGACTTTTTTTTTTTTTTTTAATTAAAAATGAGGGTTCCAGGAATATGCACTTTTATTCCAAGGTCAAGCCTTTTCTGTTGAATGCAACTCTGGCACTTCAGCTGAAGGTCTTCACAGTAAAAACAAGGTTAATAGATTGCTCTTCTTTTACCAAGTTCTCATCAAACTGTATTACGAAATAATACTAAATTGTTTGGCACTCCTTTTTATTTGAAAAATTTATTTTTTTTTTTCAACACTGTACAACAATGAAAGTCTAACCCTTAGAAAAAACGGCATGGTTCTCTTCTGAAATGGTCACTAGCTTTATGTTTTACAATCCAAACTTCTCTTGCAGTGTTACAATCCTAACTAATTAAAGACCACAAACTGCAATTTTATTTCTCTGATTCTGACAGAATGTTATAAACCAAAAAACACATCTTCAGAGTGTGAAAGAGCAAGGTATTCAAGCACCAGTTTTGATCCTCTACACTCAGATGACTTGTGCTACACCTCACAAGTAAATAAGTACCTGGACTGGAAAGGGAAGAATCCATGGATAAAAATGACAGAAAGTCTAAAAAAATCTTTTCTCAATGATAGGGTTTTCATTTTTTTGTGATGGGGATGATTAACAGTAGCCCCTAAAAATGTAAATAAACTTGAAAGAAAATTTATGACTGAAAAAAATGTCTTTTTGCTGAAGTGTAGCTCAGATTTGGAGAATTAACATATTCTGCTTCATTTTGCTATTTAATGTTCTTTTTAAGTAGACAGAATGCACTTATACAACTTCAAGCTCCAAACTACACATAATGAAAATCAGTTATGAAATAATACAATTATGTTCATCAGTGTGATCCTTTGTCAACTGCTAATATCCACAGATGAACACAAATCTGAGAAGTTATTTCTCATACTATTTGTTTTTCCATACCACTTAACACCTATTACTTGTACTGTAAAATTATATATTTTTTAGTCTTTGTTTTACATCAGCTATATCCATTAAAACAGAAATCAGGTTTCTAACTTTCACCTATTGGCAAATCTGGGCAGCTGAACTTAGTAGCAAAATCTCATTCCTCTGCTTGACCTTCCCAAAGATAAATTTATCTATAAAATTTGAGAAAAAATATTCTTTCTTTCCATTCTATTGCCACACAAACCAATTTAATTAACTGCTTTATAAAAAAAATGAGTATTCAACCTTGTGTCTCCACTGACATCTAATTTGGCTTTTGTAAAGGAAAATACGCATAATACTCACTTTTAAGACTGCAAAACAATTTATTTTCTCCAGCAAATGAGCAGACATGCAGATCGCAATGTCTCAGCATGGTTTCTGTGTACTACATGTGCATTATGTCCATGTGAAGCTCACAAGTGTGCCACACGGACAATACTGCACCTGCCTTTCTGTGAAAATCATCATGGCCTGCTAACCTTTTCCACAAAACACATTTCTGGGTGGTACACCCTAGAAAGCAATCTTGCTTTATTCTTCCATCTTGTGCCCAACATGACCTCTTAACCAAACAGACTCCTCCAAAAAAATAAAAAGGCCAAAAAGAAAAAAAAAAAAAGGCAGGCATTGCTGGGTACAATAAACCATAGGATCAGATGCGAAAACCACACAGCTGCAAGCATTCTTTTGGGAACCCAGCACTGGGATTTATCTCAATCGCTTAATGTAATTACAAAAGTCAGTCATGTAGTAGTAATGTAATTTGCACATTTTTACAGCTGAAGTGAAGTTGAATCTTTATGAGAGGCCGAGTGAAAAGCAGGGATCCTGCTGCCACACTATTCCACCACATTAGTACCAAATGACAAGCATTTTGCTTTTGTTTATTTTCCAAGATGCATTAATTAGGAAATCTATATAACCCTCCCTTACGTGTTTAAGCTGATTATTTTATCTTTAAACGGCTCCTCCACTTTCAAGAACTGAAAAAAACCCTAGCAGCCTTCATCTGTTACTTATATCCATGTTCATTCTGCATTTCTGCAGAAATTTCTACACGATGCTATTTGAATTTTAACGATGTACCATGTCAACCAGTTGTTGCAACAGAAAGAAATCCAGACATAAGATGAATTGTTGTTGCAGTGCCACATTCTGATAGGAAAATTAAGTGTCTTCACTTTGTTTTGGTTTTTTTTAGGAAGAAACTGAAAAGCACTGAGAAAAGAGCACAAGACTGATTTTCAAGTGAGAAAGATGAATTATTAATTGTCAGGTTTACGCTAATGTTTTCTCACAAGTTATATTTCATTCATTTAAAATTAGTTTATGTTTTTAATGGCTAAATATACAAAATAAATTTTAAAAATCTAAGCCAACTAATAATTTAAAGCATGACAGTTACACTGAAAACATCACTGTAAAATGAAAAAAACCCTACACTCAAAAAAAAGATAAGTTATCAAAAGTAGAGTTAATTTTCACTGTTATGCTTCATGTCCTTTGTGTTCTGGAAAACAGCATTAATTTCATTTCAATTTCAGATTTTATTTTTTTAAAAATCCTTAAAGGCAGTCTAATTTAAAGACAAGAAAAAAATCTTAACTTGTTACATTTCTTGAGGGGAAGGACCAAGTGTGCCAGCCCAAGTGTTTGACACAAAACAGAAACGGCATTGCTGTTACATTTATGGAAGTGAAACAAGAATGTCAGCCCTGGTTGGGAATTCCCTTTCACGCATACTACTTATTTATCAATACACAGTTGCGTCCCAGGCTCTTCCAGCGAGGAGCATGGCCCAAAGCAACAGCCTGTGCCGGGCAAACAGCTTTTTCCTCTTTTCCTTGACACCTAAGAAAACCAAACAAGTCACAGAATCATAGAATGGTTTGGGTTGGAAGGGATCTTAAAGATCACCTAGTTCCATCCCCCCTGCCATGTGCAGGGACACCTTCTAGACCAGGTTGCTCAAAGCCCCATCCAACCTGAGCTTGGACACTTCCAGGGATGGGGCATCCACAGCTTCTCTGGGCAGCCTGTTCCAGAGCCTCACCACCCTCATGGTGAAGACTTTCTTCCTTATATCTAATCTAAATCTACCCTCTCTCAGTTTAAAGCCATTACCCCTTGGCCTTTCACTACATGCCCTCGCAGAATGCCCCTCTCCAGCTTTCTTGTAGGCACTCTTTAGGTACTGGAAGGCTGCTGTAAGGTCTCCCTGGAGCCTTCTCTTCAACAGTCTGAACAACCCCAACTCACTCAGCCTGTTCTCATAGGAGAGGTGCTCCAGCCCTCATGTCAGTCAAATCAGATTCCACTTTTGGAAACAGCAAGAGGAAAGCCAATCCTTTGCCAGCAACAGAAGGAAAAGGGATAAGAGACTGTGAATGCATCTACCAATCTGTGTTGGACTATGGGAAAAAGATGATTTGGTATGGCTTAATTGATCTGGGGTGAGGAAAAACTCCTCATTCAGCAGGCAGAGCTCCACTGAAATTAAGAAATTGCTGGAGATATATTAATTCTGATGAGATGCCCTGCTGGTTAACTGGCTTTCCCAGAGCTCTCAAGAATGGGATCCAAACCGCCATACTCTGCCACATGGAGAAGGTCACAGACTTCCACCTTCAGCATTCCTGGCAGCACACACACACACTTCTTGCATGAATACAAGCTTGCACTTGACTCTCAGCCCTTTCCTGGCTCGGAACAGGAGCCACAACAGCCCCTCAGGAGCAACCTCCACATGCTGAGACCTCTTGCTGCTGCAGTGGCCACCCCACAAGGCTTGTGCCTGAAAATACGCATTTTCAAACCAGTATCAAAATAAAACACAAATACATATGCAGCAGAAATACATTCTGCCTGGCTCTGCTATAAACACCTGATTTTTAAGAAATCTTTGGCCTCGTTTAAGCTTACTTTTCCTGAGTTAGTTTGGAATTTCAGTTGCTTAATTTAAGACATTTCACAGAAAACTTCTAAGTGCCATACTCTGAACATTTTAAATACTTTGAAGTTTCACAAATTAAGAATCTAAACCATGAAGCACAGAGTCATATCTCTCAGAAAGTCTTATCCAACAGCACAAAACCAGGATGAAATTATTTCCACTAAATGAACTCAAACAGACACTACAGCATTTTCATCTGTAAGCAAGCTGCAACATCCATTTATTACATCTAAACTTAAAACTGAAGCTGTGAACAAAACTGTATTTCCATTGCTGAAAGCAAAAATATGTAAAAGTAGCAATTTATTGATTTATTACAATTAAATAACTTAACATGTAACTTGTGGCTAGATTAGAATATAAAATATGTATTTCTGAGTGGCCCTTGATTTTTTTAACCTCAAAAAATACATGACACCTCTTAAAACCAGTAGGATTTATGCACATGCAGCTACAGGAATACCTGGTCTAATTCAGTAAGGCTATCCTTCTCCATTCTTACTTCTAACCACTTGATTATCTCCGCAGTTGAGGGCGACAGGTACAAAGTTCTATCTACTATTACATAGATTGAGAAGATATAGTAGGCTCCTACCATGGGAAAATAATTTAATACTATTTTCTATTCATAGAAATGAGTGTTCTATCAATTAAAACCCAATAACATAAATCAACAAAAAGCATTACACCAAACAACAGAGTACTAGGTAATCTACTTAAACAAATTTAATTAACTGCGGAAAACAAATTTAAATCAAATGCATTTTAAGATGTGGCACATCCACACTAGGAAAATTCAACTCATTTATACTTCTATACAGGTTTAGCACATTAATTTATATGGCATCTTATTTAAGGTAACATCTTCTCCACAATAAACTTCCTTCATTAAAGACACAATTTGGAAAAACTGTCCTACAGTGCCCATAATATTTTTAAAATGTAATGATACTGTAGAAAGAAAAAATGACATGTTTCGACAGGCATTGCTTCCCTAAGTAATTGTTCAATTACAAATTGCATTATACTCACATCATACACCATTTTTCAAGTGTATGTTTAACATGACTCAAAATCTGAAATGCTCATTTTAGAGACAATATATTACAGATGCCTCCAGATAAAACTATTTATGTAAACTTACTTGGTTCAGCCCTGGAACCATGTTTTTGAAGAAAGTCGACTATCTGTGCCAAAACTTTTTTGTTGCAATGTGTTGACAGCTCCTCATCACACTCATAACACCTAAACAAAAGAAGAAACAAACTGGAATTCAGGATACCTGGACGCAACTCCTAGTTCTAACAAACCTCTCAAACAACCTCATGCAAATCACTTCAGGTCTGGGTTTCAATTTTTCATACTAAAAAGAGGAATAAAACTGAATTCTCTCATCCCATACATGCTCTTCTATAGAACAGCTCCAAGTCACTGCGATACTTACAGATTTATATAATCTCAGTTTATAGTCCTGCAAATAATTATACTGAAACAAGCAGTAAGGACAAACTCCTGTAACCAGCCAACTCTCCACAGAACACAATGGACTCAAACTTCTATTCTAGTATTGACTTGTGACCTCTCCGAGAGTCCTAAGGACAAACTAATTTTCTCTCCAAAAAGACTCTTTCCTCTATATAAAGTAATCATTTTATCTGTCAGAATCATTCCTTATCACAAGAAGACACTGCTTTAAGTTACAAGTAGTCCTTATATACAGGCATACATGAACACCTGCACACTCATTCTCACCATATGATCCACGTGCTGAGGTTGATAACAATGCAATGAGGTTCTGTGCGTGCTGTCTGGAAGTGTTTCAGAGAATGCTGGCCTTCTGAGTTCTTACTACACCCCTGAAAACGGAAACATCAACACAGCAAAGGGAAAAAAGGGAAGTAGGGAAATATTACATTATTAGTAAATAAACTGCAAAAACTTTACTTTTCAAAATTAGACAGAAAGCTATAGTGACCTAAATACTCTTTTAGCACTCTCAAGGACTGAAAGGGTTTAATGTTCTTTATAATCCAGTATTAAATATATCAGGTTTGTTTGTTTGTTTGTTTTAATGAACACATTTTCTTTATATTAATAAAGGAAAATCAATGACAACACAAACCCAAAATTTCATCTTTTCTACTTGGAAAAAAATCAGTTATAAGTACAGAAAATCAGCAAGTTTGCTTTAACTTAATAGAAATAATTCCTAATTTTTGAATAAGTATAAATAGCAGAAAACGATGCCATTCACAAAAGAATTCTCTAAAAAATAAGAATGAAATTACTATGTATCATATTTGGTTCACAGAATATTAAGAAAAGGACAGCATAGGTAACTCTCACTGGTCAAGAATATCAAATGCATTCCAGATAGCAAATGCAAAAGGTACATAACTTGTTTTGTACCAAAAAAGCTACTCAGAACACACTATGCACAGCATCTTCAAGAGAAAGCATTTTGCAATTTTGCAAATATCTACAGAGAGGGACTGAAAAGATTCAGGACTGGTCTCTGAGCGAGCCATGAGTTCTGGAGGCTATTAACAGACGAAAAAGCATGCAGAGTTAACGTCTTAACCCTTAAACCCTTAACTACAAGTTTTCAGAGACAAAATTTACGAGTTCTCCTCAGACCTAGTTAACTATCTTCTGAAGCCTGCAAAAAAACATGTTCCTTTCAAAATTAAATCTGATTAGATAATACTGGTAGAAGCTGGCTTCTGTCCCTACCGAAATAAGATCTACTAGAAGTCTAAGAGAATTGTGAAATGCTTTGTTCAGGCAACTATTAGCCAAACCAAGCGTGACATCGCCTATAAAATGAATTTTTCTGTATCTGGCTTTACTTCACTCACAGGGCAGAAACCTGTGCAAGCCCTTGGGGTCAGGACCTGCCATTTCAAACTCTGAAGCCACAATTTGACATTATAACTGATCCAATCTACTGGCAAGCTGCCATAAAAAGCAGCATTCTCACTCCGGCACAGACCTTTCTCCCTGGTTTCCATCAAATCTAGAAACTGAGTGCCCACAGTATAAGTTGATCCAGTGATATACATATTTGTTTTTTTCATTCATTTGTATTTGCGGGATCTTCTGTGAGACGAGCCAGCAGAATGGATGCATTTTGCAACCACACAGTTCCTGCAGCCAGTTTTCTGTAAGCAGCAAGAGCATGCAGGTGAAGAGCACAGCAAAGGTAGGACCATTACTTACTGCTCATGATGCCAAACTGCACCACAACACAAAAAGCTAACCCAAAGCACTGCTGAAAACGAGAGAAGAACATAAGGCCACATTCCACTCCACTGAAGAAGCTGAAGCACGGATTCTCACAACTAAGCACTTATGTCACTGTGTTTCACTGAAGGTGATGACAGACCAAACAGACAACGATCCTTTAGAAAACCAGGGCTGATCCACCTCCATCAATTGGCAGCGTATGCTCACCTGAGAGCCACATTTGAGACACAGCCATATGTCCGAAGGTGCCACAGGCTCACCATCACTCATCCGCCTCTCCTTCAGACACTCCGCACATATCGACCAGACGCTCTGAGCTACCGCCCTCTTCACATGATGCACATCCACCGCTTGGCTCACGTGCTGGCAGGTTAAGCCTAGAGAGAACAACACATACTCACTTTCGTCTATTAAAAATCACAGCTATGAAAGGGAGCTTGTGTAGACTAAAAGAGCTGAGTCTTCAATGAATTCAGCATCAGGAAAAAAAAACAGCAAAGAACTAAAATAGGAAAAATCAGCCAGCTGCTCTCCATATAATGAATTTCATGAAATATCTATTTCAGTCTCTCTATAATAAAAGTCATTCTCAAGTTAATAAAGCCACCTCTTAAAAACAGATAAACTACTTTGTACAAAAATGCAAGGACTTCTGTACAAAACTAATTTCCCTGTTTCTTTGTGGTTTTTGTTTGTTTGTTTTGTCAACAGTAAAAAACTACATAAATCTATTTTTGCATATAACAACACAGGCAGCTGACCTCCTTTTCAATCCTTGAAGAAAGATTTCCAAATACCCATTCATCTCTACTACAGCTGCCCTCTCTGAACATGAACTCTGAACACCATTCTTCTCTGTGATACTTTTTGCACAAATTCCACCATAATATAACAGAAAAACCTAGGTTTGAAGGAACCTCTGAAGGCCGTCTTGTTCAAACCTTCATTCAAAGCAGGGCCAAATACAAATTTAGATCTGGTTGCCGATGGCTTTCTTCAGCTGAGTGTTGAATATATTCAAGGACAAAGGGTAACCAACTCACTACAAAAATCAGTTTTCTGTCTGATCATACTCAGGGTGAAAATAAAATACATTTCCTCATACCTAGCCAAATTTTCCTTGCCCTAACTTTTGTCTGTTGCCTTTAGCCCTTTCGTTGTGGACCTCCTAGAAGGGTCTGCCTTTGCCTTCTCCATAACCACCTATCAGGCATTCAAAAAAAGAAACTATACTTTCATTCATGTGGCTTAACAAAGCCATTACCTTCAGCCCCTCTTCACACATCATGTTCTCAATCTCCTTAACAACGTGGAGAGGGCGACTCACTGCTGCACTCACTCCAACAAATCAATGTCTTTCTTGTAATGTGGAGCCCAAAATGGGACACAGTACTCCAGATGAAGTCCCACAAGAGCTGAAAAGATGGCAAGAACCACATACCTCACCCTGCGCTCTCGTTAATAGAGTCCAGCATACAGCAGGCGCAAGCCACACTACTTGCTTTTATTCAGCATGTGCACTGGGACCCCCTAGGACCTCTTCTGCAAATCTGCTTTCAAGACATTGATTCCCATCCTGTAATTGTACGTAGCTATTTTGGCCGAGGTGCCAAACTCTCCACCTGCCTTTTGTTAAACTCTGAGAAGCTTCTCCTAGCCCATTTCTCCAGCCAGTCTAGCTCACTCTGAAGGGCAGACCCACCCTCCAGCATATTAACTGCTTGCCTCAATTTGTTGTCATGAAGATGACAGAGCTCAGCCTCACAATAACATCATCCAGCTCTCTCAGCACCTTCAGGTGCATCCCATCTGATCCTGTGGACTTGTACATGGATTTGTTTAATAGTTCTCAATAGTTCTCAATCTTCTTCTACTCTGGACAATGCCTACACCCTAGAGTCTGCCACTAGGCTCAGAGACCAGGAAGGACCAAGTGCAGAGCTTACATGTGAAGACAAAAGCAACGGAAGGATTGAGTTCCTCAGCCTCTTCTCATGTCACATGTCCCTAGGTTCCCTGCTCCCTAAAGCAGCAGGTTTGCACTTGCCTTAGCCTTCATTTTACTGTCACAGCATCCATACAAGCCCACCTTCACATTCCTCATCAGATTCAACTCTGAGGCTGGTTTACATAATCCCACCCCTGCACATTAAGGGCCCCTGCAAGCGCAGCCTAAACCTGCCTCCACCTTCTCTGCCCTTTCTTTTTGTCTCTGAGCTCAGCCTGAAGCTTCTTGTTCAGCCAAGCAGCCTCCTGCAACACATGCTTGACCTTCCACGCATGGGAAAGGATAGTTCTCCTGCTTTGAAGTTGTCATCAAAGATGAAACAACTCTCCAGCCCTTCAGGGTAGTCACACAGTGTAACACCCAATCATGTCATAAACACTTGACTGGGCATATTTCTGTTATAAATTTAAACAAGAAAAGTATTTAATGGTAGTGCTGATTCGTGGGTTTCACCTAGCTCTCAACCTCAGGGCTGAACATCACCTAATGTATTTACCTGAAATATCATCTGAAGAGTCTTCATCCTGCAGCCTGTTGGGCCTTTTGCTTCTCTTTGGTTTCTCGGGGTTGGCTCTTGATGGATCTTTCACCCGCATCTGTTACTTACTAGGAAAGAGAAACAGAGGTTGCTTCATCGTCTAAATACTTTACCAAATGGAGCGGGTTTGAACTCGAAAAGTTTGAGATCAAACCGTACATTCAAACCTCACGAACAGAGTTTTGGGTTTTGACTAATGTCAGCTACTGCGTAACAAGGAGTGTGAACGTGTCAGGAATTAACTCTTAGGAATGCAACAAGATCAGTTAGTTATACTAAGTGACATTATGAATCGTATCTGTAGCTACAGGGGTGACACACTTCCAGGCAGTGGTGTTAAATATTTGAGATATCGAAATTCTCTTTATTTTTGCTATGGTAAACTAGTACAGAGCTCCAGCCATACCTTACCAGGAAAACTTCATCAAAATGAAATCATCTCTTTCTTAACATATCTCCCTTAGAAAAGGTTTCAATCACCATTTACCCTTGCACATTCCCTAAAAGCTTTTGAGCAATTTCAAACACTTTAATAGAACACAAAATTTTCCAAATCTCATGGAAGTGTCCTCTCCTATGAGGGAGGACACACTGGAATGCAAGATCACCCCTCTATTAAACGTCAGAGAATCCATATGGATAAAGTCTCCCATAGGATATTTGGGTCATTAATGAAGCAGGCCTATAAGAAACAGAATTAAAAGATAAACATTTGCCACTAAACTTTGAAAAAAGTCCTCAGAGATTTCAGCACAACAGTCATTTAATCAAAATCCAAATGTGAATTCACTACAGGAGTATAGCCATGCCTCACACAAACAGCTTCTGAGGCTCAGTTTACAGGTTGTCTTTTAACTATGCGCTGCATAAAAACAAATTTATGTTTTCATATACAAAGCATATGAATGTAAGACAGTCAAATACTCATACACTGCAATCCTGTGAGCCATGCTGTTCAGAAAAAAAATGACATCTTGTGTACCACAAACAGGTTAATAACATCACCTAAGCCACCAACACCAAACATTTTCAACAGTGCTACTTCATTTATGTATAGGAAACCTCTAAAATGCCCTACATTTTGGAACAGTGAAACACATATTCTTGCTACAGATCAAGTGGATAAGTTTGCCCAAGTCTAACAGTTTGTCTACCTATGTTTTTACATCTTCTCTGTACTACTGAAGCTCTGATAAACAGAGAAACTGACCTGTATATTGAACTCAGTATTCCCTTTCCTTTCTTATCGATTAAATCAACCAGCAGAACAGTCATTTATATCCATACTAGAGCATCACCACCACTGGTACCTCAACAGCCTTCACCAAAGTGAAGCAGGCAATTCATACCTCAAAGCTCCTGTTCCAGGTTCTTACAGATCTGGATGGACGTTCCTGCATCTGCTACACATACTGTTAGCACTGGAGGTTTTCTGCATGAATGTATCACCTAGAGATTTACTTTGGGCAAGTCAAATTTCTGTAGAGTACAAAAGAAACTTTTAGTCTCTCCTTCCTTGCATCAGTGGCTTCATGCCTCCTCAACCTTTCAAAATGCATTTCATTTTTCACAGAATGCAGCTTTACATAACAATCAGTTTATACTGCATTAAATACCATTATGTTATTAAATTATAGATTTAAATTTTCCTGTACTTAAGGGTATAAAGCTTCAGATGCTTAGACATGCAAGTGAACAATGCCACTGAATTCAGCTTTGCTGGTTTTGTAGGCTTGCAATTCGTGTTCATACAGTAAGAAAGATCTCAATATTCCAGCTCTTGACTATTTATATTCAACAGATGTTAGCATGCCTAATGTACATCAACAGCCACATATCACAGCATCCATTGAACATGAAAAGGTGCTTCAGAGCTCAACAACTTCAACTGTGTATTTCTGCCTTGGCACCTTATATCATGTATATCCAAGCTTCATGTGAAACTACCCATCACCACTTGTCCCACTGCTGCTTAACAGAGCACAAGATTCATCGAGACATTCATCAAACAGTAAAGCCAATACAGCTGCTCTTAGAAAACCCATGATTTTACAGTAAATTATGTAGAGTCAATAGCAAAGACAGCAAAAATGACCTCCCTGAAGGAACATAGTTGTGTTTAGGTTATTCAACATTGACATAAACTATCTACAAGTTCATTTCAGCATAACAATTTTAATCTCTTTGGACAGATTACATAAACCTGTCCAAACCACAGATATCACCCAAATGAAAGTCATGTTCATATCAGCACACTTTGAGAGCTCTGATAACTTAATGAAAGAGTAATTACGGGCCCAACCAGCTGAAACACAAACAAGTCTTTACCATCTGTGAAATCCCATGGCCCACAGGCCACGTGACGTGATCCAGATCGGGGCACACACAGCCCACTGCTGAACCCACCACTCTAGGGGCCTTCAGGACTCATGGAAAAGACAAAGTGTCAGCTGGTACTCACAGCAACTGAAAATGTGGCATTTCCGACCCAACACAATCAAAATGGCATTAAAAATGAATACTGGCATAAGAAGCCAACATTCACACTGCAGGTTTGGGAACCCACTGAGCAACCCGGAGACTTCTCAGTCTTGTTTCAGTGAGAGCAGGCAGAACAAAAGATAACACGGACCATTAGATTAATCAGTTTCCATGAACACACATATAGACAGGCATCCATCAGACAATGTTTACTGACCTGTGAGCACATCAAGGACCTAGCCAGCCGGGGTTTGTGCCTGGTTTTGAAAAGCTTGTAAGTGGGATGAAAGGGCAATGAGCTACTCAGCATGTATGTATGATGTAAGTAGCACAATACATATGCACTACTATCTGCCCTCTTCCAGTACACTGGGGACAGAAAATATTATGAGTGAAAGATCTCATTTAACAATTAAAAATTATCAACATTTCAAAATGTTTACACCAGGAATTTGATTATTATATTTAATTGAGACAAACAAGGAAGAAATCTGAGGTGCCTCAGAAATGACTTCTCAGAAATCTTTTCATTTATGGGAAATAAAAGATCTAGATTTTATTGGAATTAAAACACTGATCAAACACAGACCAAAGAAAGTATTAAATACAGCTAAGAAAAAAGCAAGAGAGAATTGCTATGTCGACCATGGACACAAGGCATTCAGGACAAGCAGGCAGAGGAGAAACAATTTACACAAAATGAACTTGATACACAGAAGATTAAAAACCATGGCAATATTCCCATGATTTGCCTCTTACCAAGCAATTCTCCTATTTTTTTTAATATGTTTAAGGAGTAATATGTGGCTACAGCCATCAACCGTGGAGTGTCCTAACGGAGACAGACTCTCCCTCTTTCCCCACACAGACAGAAGTCACATGAATCCTTGCTTGGCAGTTTCTTTTTGTGATGGAAAAACAAACACAGTAAGTTTTTCATTTTGTATACACTAAATCAAGTCACAGTGCAAACGACACTTGACTACTCCACCTAACAAATAAAACCACCCCTGATT
Organism: Columba livia; assembly: GCF_036013475.1. Taxonomy (NCBI): domain Eukaryota; kingdom Metazoa; phylum Chordata; class Aves; order Columbiformes; family Columbidae; genus Columba; species Columba livia. Next base: position 43,325,462 of record NC_088604.1, read on the forward strand.
TTTGTGGTAGAAAAAGCCGAGTTCAGAGGGTATGTTAGCTCCACCCTGATCTCTATTCGGCACACAGTAAAAATCTTAAGTAGAAATTATGCAGTTTCATGGGGAAAAAACTAAAAATAGAAAGAGCTAAATCTCTTCCTTTTAAACAATCATCTCATTAAAAAAACCCTACAAACTAGTCCTTGCAAAACGTGTCCAGATTCTTTGAGTTCAGCATACAAGAGTTTGAAGTGTAATCATCACTTGCTATTCTCAGTTTACATTTTACTTCTCAAAGGACTCCTAATGCCAGTCTGCCTACAAAAAGCTGATTAAGATCAAAAGCTCCTCACTACAACAGCTCGTTTCCACCTTTCTAGAAAGAACAAACCACTTCAAAAGCAGTAGAATGATCTGCCTACTTATTTTTAATAGCTTCAAACATGACAAAGTGCCAAAATCAAAGTGCTAAATTTGTTAAGTAAAGTATGCCTTTAGTATTTTAAATGCACAGTATGCCTGAAAGTCTATATTTAACAGCATTAATATTTCTATATTTAGAAATGCACCCTCTTCATAAAGTATATATTTAGAAACTAAAAATGGATGGATGCAGTTCCTAAAATAAATAATTGTTATTTTTTAAAATGTTATACTTTACTGGAACTTAGTAGAGCTAGGACCAATAAAAGACAAAAGGCTGGTGTGAACTAGAATTCACTTTTCTTAAAACAAAACGAAAAACCAAAACAAACAGGTTGTTCCTCTGCACAGTATCTTTATGCAAGAGAGGTGGAGAAGCAAATTATGTCTTCACATTCTAGACTCCCCAAAAACCTATTCCCATCTTATTATCTTGCACACCTTACTTAGAGGTTGAATCCTTCCTCCTACAATGCCTACAGCTCACTTGCTAAATTTTGAAATGTGGCACCTTAGTGAGTTTTCCCATGCTGTACCTTCAATATGATGCTCAGGAGAAACTCAAACGAGATCATCAACATGTTAGAGAAACAACCTGCTGTGCTGCCTACTACCATGTCACCACTTCCATCTGCCAAGATCCACTTTTTGCCTCCTCTTATAATTAGGGTGCCAGCTCTTTCGGCCAACTGCCACATTTTTGTTCTTATCTGTGTAATACCCATCACGACACTTTTCCTGACTCTCAATTAATGAGGATTACACTTGCATTACCAGAAGTCAGACAACAATTTTAAAATGGTGTAATAACCATCAGCTCATCCAAGCACACGTATGCTATGAAATACAGACATGTGAGTCTATAGATAGTCTCTGGATACTATTCATGTGAGTCTACAGATAGTCTCTGGATACTATTTTGGACTCTTCCAGTAGAACTGGCCGTTAACTGTGACACCAGTCTTGTAAATTATTTCATCAGTGACCACCTGAATTCAAAGAAGCCAGGGCAAACACATTCCTCTCAATTAATCTGAGGTATCTTAAATTCCAGCTGTCTTACCACTTGTAGTCAAACTTTCAAGTTAAAATGATACCACTTTATGTTGCTAATGCCAAAAACAAAAACAAACACAACAAATTTCATCACATTGAAAAGGCACAGCACACACTGGATACAGTGCAAAAACAGCATTTTCATGTAAACAAGGCCCAAACAAGGGCCTGAGGAGCAGCAAAGATGTGCAGATAAAGTCCAAAAGCCAAGATGTTCTGCAGCACATCCATGAAGGGTATTTATGAGCTTCCATGGTACTGTCAGAGTACAGAAGGAAAAGCCTCATACAGGTCAGTAATGCCAGTTCCTCTGCAGAATTGCTACATGTTTTGATATAAGCTGCAAGTTGATATATTTTGGATGTCTGTTCCGAGCATCACCTGTGGCATTTTGGCTTGCTCATCACTAGATCAAATGTCACCCCATCAGAGCAAGAACCGCATCCATCACGGTTGGCAACCAGGCAGTGTCACCCATCAACGGGCTGGGAGGCTCAGTGCTCTGACAGCCACCAAAACCTTTGCAGCAAACAAGCTCCTGCTGCCCACTAGAGCAGTAAAAGGACCAGAACTGCTGACTGGTAGTGGCAGCAACACTTCTTCCCCTGGAAAATGTCATCTGAAATTCTGAAAGTGTCATCTCCGAGATTTCCTAGCCCAAAGGCACATCACACATCCTACACCATCACTGGAGCTCAAACGCCAATCTTGACATTATATTACAGTCCTAAAAGGGTGAGACACTGATGTACTTTTTGCACAAGAAGCGAGTTGGAGCCTCAGACCACTAGATAAAACTTTCCAAGTGACAGTAAAAATCCCATAGCATTTCTCACTTTTATTAATCTTTTTTATCCAGCTGGCCAAGGTAAACATGGTCTGTCAATGTTCACTTGTGCATCCTGCACAATCCCTCCCAGATCTCTTACTGAAACCTACCCGCCACACAAAACCTACATCTAAGAATAAACAGAAAATGTCCAGAAACTAGAATAAAATGATCCTGTAACTAGGTTTATGACTAAAGTAAATAAAAAGATTGAGTGGGTAAAAGGAGAAGTATTTTGATGACATATTTCTGGTAGTATCTTATAGCAAAGGTTTTGCTAGTGTCTTATGCAAAATTCCAGGGATCCCTGTCAATATCAAACTCATAAGGCAAACTGCAACTTTTGCTTATGCTCTCTATCCCTCCTTAAAGGTATTTTAAAAAAATATTAACACACCAAGAGGTAAAAACATCTGGGTGGATGGTCTAACAAAGGTTTCCCAACATACACGTGGATATCCTTTAAAAAGCAAAACACCTAAGTACCATAAAAAGAGCCATGGCTTATGACTAATGAAGTTAGCCCACAAGTGAAAACTCCCTATGAGAAAAGGCAGTCAGATGATAGACCTAACAGACTATGCACTCGTATGATATGAACACCGATGCAAACAGCGTCGTCATCATTTCAGAAAAAGTGAGGCCATAACCAGTGAATAACCAGTGAACTCATAGTATCTTGGCAGGAAAATCACGCAGACAAAAACCGGGAAAAGGCAGTTCAAGATAAAATATGAGCAAAGGATGAACTTAAATGCTAACTCTGTGAAGTCTTAAAAAAATAAAAAAATAAAAAAGTAAAATAGTAGCAAGTAACAAGAAGGAAGCGTGGATGCAGCACAGTGTGCGAGATAGCAGGCTGCAGCCCCCACAAGATAGTAATTCAGCTGAGACTCACACCATACCCCTGCCTAGGGGGCTGTCAGAGCAAGTGAAGGAAGACAACAGCTCTCATGTAACTTCCCATCTACTCTGGAAGGGCATTGTGGGAGTCAGCTAATTAATGGAAGTAAACCAGATAAAACCATAAAGAACTAGAGAAAACTCAACTGAGCTCTTTGAAAGTCAAAGTCTTGCCACTAAGCACAAAAAACTTCATTCCATTTTCCTCCTCAACACAAACTGCCCCAGTTTGTTTTGATGACATGTCTAAAGTGGAACAACTTGTCCTTGATCTATGATTGATGCCCACAGCAGAACCCATGAGACACTAGCTGCATTTCCGTGAAACTCGCAGAAACAAAATTACAGAGCACCAGTTCTTCAATATTTCATGAAGAAATCTGACAAAATACTTATAACCTTAGTAAACTACACAGCAATTTCACACTCGCACATTCTGCTATCAGTCTGGCACATGCTCATGCCACTACTATGCCTCCATTTAAAAACACAGAAAATGAAAGTGCAAAGAATCCTTTAAACACGACTCCACTTTATATGACTGTACGAAAGGATTATTTAATGGAATTGGGAAATACTCATAGCTAAAGATGACACGCAACAAAATACAGTGCTACACCTGAAGTTATTGCCACCTGCTTCTACGTTCTTCATGTCTTAATTATTCTGCACCTGTGTTTAACATGCTGACACATGTATCCTGTTTAACTAGGCAATTAGCAACCTATCTATAGCAAGAGGAGGAAGAAGTTCCAAAGTAAAGCACATAAACAGCAAAAGACTGAACGAAGGTCTAAAAAAAAATCCAGGAATCTGAGAATCAAGACATTAAATCAAATACAACAAGTGGAGTTTGCAGTTATGGGTCTAAAATACAACATCTCTGATTAATTGAGAAGACTGTCACCAGGCTGTCATCTAAGTACCAAGCATGTCCCGGTCTGCGTTGGCTGAAAACTAAACTTGAGGTAGCGCAGCACCAGCGCTGCGGCCACACGCACTACAGCCCTTGGCGTGGGGACCCGCAGCTGCCGCGGCAGCAGGGCCGGCGGTGGCATCACCAGGCCCGCATATGCCAGGCTGTCAGAGCAGGGCAGAAATAACCACGCCAGCCTCATGACACAGAGCGGCAAGGCCATTTTATAACCGTATTCACTTGCTAACTTGCCTAATGCAAAGTGAACGGAGCTTATGTTTAGACCCGACCAAAGGCGATGCTACCGACTCCGTCTAATTTAACAGACCGAGAAACTTACTGCAGGTCACGGAGACAGCCGGTGCTGCTGCCTCCATGTGACGACAGGGATAACCTATTTTAGACCGGCAGCGGACGGTCGGCACCAGCAGCTCGTAGCCCGTTACCTAACGCGAGCCCAGGCCAGCCGTACTCAGCCGCCGGTTCGGATCACCGCGGTGAAGCGCCGGGCAGCGCTGCCCCCGGCAGCGGGGAGGGCTACCGGCCCGGGGCCACGGCGGGGCAGTGCTCCCCCCCATGCCCGGCACAAGCGTCGCGGCCCCCCCACAATCCGCCCGGCTGCACCTGCGCGGCGCCCCGCTGGACGCTGCTCCGCAGGCCCGGCCGCCGCCATGGCGGAACGGAGCGGAGCGGATCGGCCCCTCCACCGGCGGCCACCGCGCAGCGGCGCAGAGGACCCGCGGCCACCCGGCTCCGCAGGAGAAGCCGGCTGTGGCCCCGGCGCCCCCCGAGCTGGGCCTGCGGCCTCCCCCCTCCCCGCCACGGGCGCCCCGCACTCACGGAACGGCGGGCGGCAGGCAGGCAGGCAGGCGCGGCGGCAGGAAGCGGCGGAGGAAGCTGGGCCGCAGCCAGGGCCGCGCTGCTCCGCTCCGCCCGGCGCGGCCCGCCCCCGGCCTCGCCGCGCTGCTCCCCGCCCCAGCGCGGACGGCTCCCGCGGGCCCCGGGCGAGCTGCTCCCGGCGCCGTGCGACCTGGCAAGGAGCGGGCGGCCGGGGATCGGGGGAGTGGTGCCGGGTCCTGGGCAAAACTCTCATCCCCAGTAGGAAGGGCGGTGGGGAAGCGGGGTTGCCCGTGGCTACCGGCCGGGCGGGAGCGTGCCTGGACCCGCCGAGAGGCCACAGGCAGCGGCAGGTCTGGCTGCGGGGCAGCTTAGAAACTCCAGGCAAAGAAAAGCAGGGGGTGCAAAGGAAAGGAGGCGTGATGGTTTTGCTTTCGTTTGGCGAGGTCGTGGTGAAAGACCTGGAGGTGCTGCGCTGGATTTGTGCAGGTGGGGAGCAAGTTACAGGTTTGCCTGCGTGCAGGGGTGCGGATGGTCCCGCCCAGAAGTTATGCGGAGGGGTCTGAGCCCTGCAAAGATTTTCGAGGTAACCACCGCGGGAGAGACTGGAGGGAGATGAGAATCAAAGGTGTGTGTCCCACCTGAGGGACAGGCAGGGTAAAGGGTGTCCACCACACAAGGGAGAAGGCAGTAGAAACTGGGACTGAGATTAAACTCAGCATGTGGCTAGACAGCCATAGGGGCCTTATTTGGAGAGAAGACAAATCTGAATTAAAGATTGAGAGAGAGAAGTTTTATTGGAATAAGGTTATCTGGTGATAAAACATAGAGAAAAAAGGGGAAAAGGGTGAAGTTGTTGTGGCACGCCCCAAAAACCAAGGATGGAGAACCTGTAATGGATCTGCTGACAAACAGACTGAAAGGATGGTTAGAGAAGCCATTGGACCAAGCAAAGACAAGATGTCAGAAAGTATTGTTGAAAGAGGTTGACGGATTAAGTGGGATTTGATTTAGGTAAGAGGAATTTTTTAGGCACTGGTGAGAACTAAGCACAAGGATCTGCAGGGAGGCTGCAGACTGTAACACAGGAGCCCCAGGACATGGTTTGTGTGAACACTGTTCATGGACTCTATATGTGAAAGGGAGAAAGAATATGGGACAATGCTCTGAAACAAACTGGATCAGAAGTGGCTCCTTTCTCTTCCACACAGAAGAGATTTGAGAATTGCTGCACTGCAAGGGCAATAGCGAGATTAAAAGGTTAAAGAGAAGGAAAGAAAAGTAAATGTGTGAAAGGGGGATAGTGTGATATAAAGGGGAATAGGTTTGTTTAGCACAGGAGAGGAGAACAGAAATATCTGGAAGGGGTAGAAAAGCAAGCAAAGGAGGTTGAAAATATGAGGTGGGAAAATGTTTCACAAAGAAAAATTGTTTGAATTCTGTACAGAGAGAGAGAACAGCAGGCTTTATGCATAGGTTCCCGTTGTTTGGGGAAAATGGGATCTAAATTAGAGTTGCATTTTAGGAAAATAGATTTGTCACAGAAATCAGCCAGGTCCCCAGCTTTCCTCCAGAAACACTCAACAATGCAAAAGCAGAGCCAAAGCAAGCCAACATTGACATTGAGTCTTGTCTGGGATTTGGTAATGAGAGAAAATGAGGAATCAAGGGCAAAGAAGACAGAAGCATGAAGAGCATCAGCAATCAGAGGCATGGATGAAAAGAAAAGAGAAAGCAGAGGGGGGAAGGCCAAAAGCAAATAGTAAAGTATGGTGAAGAATACTATGGGAAGGCTGAAAAGTTTGTGGGGAAAAAAAAACAAAACAGGTAATAGTCAGAAAAAGAACATGCAGTAACAAAACAAAATCAGAAAAGCAGGAAGACTTGATGAAAGCCTAGGTCTGTGAACCATTTCGTCAATCAACAAAGACTTCACTCACATGAGAAGATGAGGATAAAGAATGTGCAAGGGTAGATGCAGCTGGGTAACCCACTGGGAAATGGCTCCCACGCTCATCCTCAGAGGTACCTGTGCAGAAACGGAGAGTGAAATGGAAAGAGAGAGAGTCCCAAGAGCTGAAATGAAGAAAGCTGCTGAGGAGGGGTTAAGTGAGTGCTGGAAGACGGTGCTATGGAAGTGAGAAAGTTGAATGAGCCGCTTTCCACACTTTGACCATGCAGGGGTTTTCCTTGCTTGATCTCCTCTGACTTCAAATTCTCAGCCTCTCACAAGATGGATGGTGGATCATTCCTATTTCTGCAAGCAAGCTAGTGTGTTCTCTCTTTGTGTGTAAATATGTATCATCCAGGGTCAAAACTGTAAATTAATTTATAAAAATGCAGCTTCTTGTGAATTTGCATTTCATATGACAAGTATCCTGATGCTCCACGTTGCATGCTTTATGGTACTTATATACGCAATAAATGGAGAGTAGCTGTAGTTGTTCCTTTACTACAGATAAAATCTACAGTAATTGATACTTCAAAAGATAATTTCTAGGACTAGTGTACTCCACACATACCTTGTTGAAAATGGAAACCATACAAAACTTTGGCTGATCTCTAGATACTCTTTCAGAGGTAATTTGCAGATGCCTGTAAAGGAGGCCATGCGGAAGGGCTGGCAGAAGGGCAGCTAGTGAACCAGTTATATGTGCCAGGTTCAATTTGTCACACGTTACAGTACCGAGAAATATTTTGTTCTCATTTTGAAAAGGAAAACTCTCATTAGTAAATATTAAACAACAGACCCCCTCAAAATGCATCTTTTACAAAGAGGGAAGATCCAATGCGCCTGCCTTTAAAGACTGGAACCACTGCTGTGTAATATATCTACAAAAGTACGTAGCAAATGCAGAGTACTGATTTAAAACACTGAGTGTGGGGGACCCTCATTTTTCCACTTAAAATATGCCTTGGCCATCAGTCCTTGGCGTGGGATGACTGACAGGAATTACTTTGAGCGGATTTGGCATCAAAATTCCTTCCCCCTGCTCAATCCCCACGCTTGTCTTTACCCCAGCCTGTCCACCCGGGCGGCGTTTCCGGAGCCCCTGGGCGCGGCAGGCCGCACCAAGGCCTCCGCGGGGCTGCCCGGGGAGCCGTCTCCTCCCCGGCGGCGGGGGCGGGCGGCAGGCGGCGGGGACGGCCCGGGCGGCCGCCATGTTCGGAGGCGGGCTGACGGGGGCGGGGGGCCGGGGCTGCTGGCGGGTCCTGCGGGCGGCCGGCGGTGGCTGGTGGCGGGCGGCAGCGCCCGGTAAGGCGCGGGGCGGAGGGGTGGCGGGGCCCGTGGGGAGGCCGGCGTGAGTGTGTTAAACGTTACTGGGGCCGGAGGAGCGGGGCTGCGCCGGGCTGACGGGCTGCGTCTCTGTACCAGGTGCCGGGGCGGCGGGGGCCGCCAGCCGCGGGCTCTGCGGCGGCGGGGCACCCGACATCTCCTACCCGGAGCTCAAAGACTTGAAGAAGGCCAACGTTCTCCACATAGACGTGCGGGAAAGGTGGGAGATCGACAGGTTCGGGAAAATACCAGCGTCCATTAACATACCGTGTAAGTTATTATGTTGACATTGAGGTGCTCCCCTTGGCTCTGGACAAGCAGCAGTGACTGAGCACAGAGGAGCTGTGCTAGACAGCTGCCAGTGTGCTGTGGGGCTAAATGTTTCCTCCAGAGGAACTGGAAGCCTTACAGTATCATCCTCTCTGTGGATGGAGAGTAAATTAGATTTTTTTTTTTTTTTTCTGTATTTGCCAGTGGGTGAATTGGTGGAAGCCCTGCAAATGGACCCAGCGGAGTTCGAGGAGCAGTACAACCAAAAGATGCCAGCCAAGACGGACCCTGTGGTTTTCTCCTGCTTGGCAGGAACTAGAAGTAAACAAGCACTCAATTTCGCTATGTCCTTGGGTTTCAGCAGGTAAGCTGCTGTGTGTAAGGATGGGGTTAATGTGGCTTTCCCTGATGAAGTAGAACTCTTACTCGGCTTCTTGTGGGCAAGGGTAAGCATTTAAATGTGGAATATGAAAAAACAACTGGTGTTTGAGTTAGATACCTCCTCGTGCCTTCACTGAACCTTGAAAGACACCGTTGGGTGTGCCAGTGAAGTGAGGTGTATGGTCCTGTGAAACAGCCCCTCAGCAGCTCTGCGCGTCTGCTGCAGGTGACACAATCTGCTGTAGGACCACGCTGCCACTGAGGGGTTCCTCTGCCTTTTGGGGATCCCTCACTGAGACGTCACTTTCTTCTACAACTTCATAAACGCTAGTTCTGACATGCAGGATGATTGGAAAGGTGGAGAACTGCTTGCTTTGGTGGAAGTACAATCTTAACTGAAATAGTTTATGAAACCACACCCTTTGTTAAATGGCAGTTCTACCTGCACAGTTCACTGTTGACAAAGTACGCCTTCACTTCCAATAAAGCATTAGGTTGTTTGCCAGGAGTAAAGCAGCGAAGACAATGGCTAAAAAGACAAAGAGATTGATGGACTGGAAGCAAAAGCAACATTTGGGTGGCAGAATTGTTACACCTGTGCCAGAAGGTGCTTCGCTGGCTTAAAGACTGCAGATAGAATTTTTAAAATTGGTTGTTTGCTCATGTTTTCACTGAACTGCAATTAATGAACTGGAATATCCCTGCTGATTCTAGTCAAAAGTATGGAACTATATTCTTGTTTAATAAATATATTGTTTTAATAAGTGCAAAATATCCCGTTACCTGCTTTTCGTGCTGCCTCATTGAAGGAGTTGGTAGTGTGTGGTGTGTTTTCCAAAGTTTAGTTTTGTGCAGGCTTCTGTCAGATCTATATAGCATGTAGGTTTGCAATGAAGTAAAGATCAGTGTGCTGTGTTTATTTGATGACAACTGAAGTACTGGACATAATAACATGTAAATGCCCCACTGCAGTGTTCTTCTTTTTAAAAGAAGAAGTAGCGAACTGTTTAATTGATCTGGCTGCTACCACTTTTGATGTTTGATCTCCAGCATTGTGTAATTTGGAAGAACACAGTTACAGAACACACTGCATGGAAGCAGGCAGCATTAGAGTACAAGCAGTGTCAATCTCAACTGGTCATTGAAGCCAGGCACAAGTGTATTTGACTTTAGAGAATTTCTGTATGGTTTTTTTCCTCTCTCATTTTTTTTTCTTCTGGGTTTTTTGCAATGTCCTTTTAGAAACTTTTTTCAAGGAGAGTCTTAACATCGTATCTTCTGCATATTTTCAGAGTTCAGCAATATGCTGGTGGCTTTGAGGACTGGGTAAAACATGAACCTCCAGAGAAAAAATGAAGATGACTACCTCAGCTGTTGCCCCATTAAGGCTTGACTATGGTTTGTAGATTTTAGCATTCAGACTACGTGCATTCCACTTCCAGAATACAGCCCACTCCTGTTTTCTTGTGTAAATGGACATTTACCTCCAAATAGTCATGCATATCAACTGCCTGGTTTGAATTATATCCAAAGACTACATGATGCAAACAGAGGATGTTAAATTTGTTCAAACTTTACTTTGGGCTGGTTTTTGGTGGAAGTGTAATATGTGAACAGAGCCTAAGTGCTTGTTATGTTTACTAAGATTTTTGTATGACTTAGTTTATGACTGTTTAAACTGATGATGATGGTACAAATAAAATTACCCTTTCCCAAATAACTGTGTTGGGTACTTTGTTTAGAGTAGTTAAACTACAGATATTCTTATGGAACTGGGGTAACTGTCCTAAACAAAGATTTATTATACTTAATCTGTAGCTGTAGTTGTAAAATATTTGCTGTATTATCAAAGAATACAAGTACAAATTTCTAGGTTTGTACTGTATGATTGTAAGGCAAAAACTTCACTACTGGTCAGATAATACAAAGAGAAACTGGCCTGTTGAAAATGTTTGTGATTCCTTGTTTTAAAAGTAAATCTATTTTTATACACAGATCTGCTTCTGAGCTCTAGTGTTCAGTCAGAAGTTTCTGTTCCCTCAGCAGCTCAGTACAGAGTAAAAACTTGCCTATATTTGAAGTTATTACAGAGATGTAATTATTTTAGGCTGGAAAATTCAAGGTGTCCAGGGAAGTTACTGAACTCCCTTCCTTCTTTTATGTACGTTAATTTGCACGTCTTAAACTTTAAAAAACAAACCAATCCATCCCATCCCCACCTGTACATTTCCATAGTCATAATTCTAAGGATTTTGTTTGGTTGGTTTTTAATGCTGTTAGCAGTTCAGAGGAGCAAAGGTGAGCTGCTTTGGCCTCTAGACAATGTAAGTCCTAGCACAGAAGTTCAGGATTCTGCAAAATGTCTGGAGAAAGGAATGAACATTTCTTGTTCTGTTCTAATCACTATTGCAGGCAATGTTCACTTGTCCTGCAGCTCGTCCATTCTGACAGTGCAGCCTGCATGGTGAGAAGAGGAACTAAAAATACGTACCCTGTCAGGTTTATAGAACAGAGAATAAAAAGTACCTAATCTTACTAGGATTTTATTTCTACTAAATCCCCAGTCTCTCTGCAGTCATTTGTTTCTGGAGGAGAACTTTCCGCAGTTGGCACAACCAGTGGTGTTAGCTGGGCTGCCCTGACGGTGAGAAAATACAGGGGTTTCTGTTCTCTCCTCTCGGCTAACAGAGACCCTGTAGCAATAGCTGTCATAATAGTGAGTAATGAACGCTACATTAAAGTTTGTTTGGTACATTTAAAACTACGTAGACACAAACAAACAATTCATTGGGCACACCAAGATCTGTTGAGCCCATTATTTTGTTTGGCAGCAACTGTGGTCATAAACATCTGAGGAAGAGCATAAAGCACAATAAACAGGTACTGGTAACAATCACCAGATTCTCATTTACAACTCTGAGTGCCTTGATTCTTCCTTCAGGCTTTGCATGTCTGGGTATATTTGGGTATTAGTAAATTTTCAGCACAAGCTCCCTGCAGTCACCATGGGCCGCACTGGGTTTAACAATGTGTTGTGAGAAGTCTTTTCCTTTTTTGCTTCTCAACTTACCACATATTGTTTTCATCAGATGCTCCTGCTTTTTCTGTTAGAAATGATGAACAGGTGTCACCTCATCAGTCTTCACACCACTCATGACTTTTATAGATCTCTGCTATCTTTTCTGAACTGAAAAGTTGTGGGCTTCTTTTGTTGTTTTTTTTAAATAGGAAAGTCACTGTACACCTCTTTTTAAATTTTCATTAGCTTTTATTAGCCTTGGTAGTTTTTTGCAAGGTGTTTCGCACACTATTTGTGGTTTGTCAAAGTTGATGATCCTTTCTGTGTCTCCCTCTGTATCTTCCTCATGTAGATACAACTTGCTTTTTAAGTTAAATAACTTCTCTGCTCCACTTCAGTTTGCTGTCTTCTAGATTTTCCCTCAAGTCTTTTTAGCACAGGTGGCCTGTGTTTGCTTTGACCCTCCACTGTCACCTTTAACCATATAAGACTTTCAGCTACCTCTCTTTTAATGAGATATCTCATTATTATGCATTTCTCTCCTTCAAAATGAAACACAGTAAAGGTGATTATTGTCATCACTGAATCCAGTTCCTTTGACTGCACTTTATTGCCTTTCACTATTTACACTGGAATCAGAACTGGTAAATCTATCCTTACCTCCCCAGTAAAGAAATGTTGTAAGATACTTCTATTTACCATCAAGAAGTGCCTGATATTTTAGCTCTAAGGTTTAGGTCACATAAGTACTTTAAGTGTGAAGTCTGCAAAGGCTCTTGAGCAGCAAGAAAACTTTTAATCACTCCAGCCAGAATTCTTCATTAATAGTGTGAAATCCCTCATTTCCAAACATTAGCTTTCTTAGCAGATTATGTGGTATATGTGAGAAGACTGATGTTTACCTAAAGAACAATTCCTCTTTAAGAAGTCCACACAGTGGTCAAGTTGCATTGATTTATTTCTACTCCCCAAGTCCACATTACAAATAGCACACTTTAGACTTCAAGAAACAAAGGCAAATAGCCAAATTCCACTTCATCAATCAAGTGTCTATAAAAGGTATGGATCAAATGGCAAGAAAAGTACCAAGGACCAAAATTTATATATTTTCTATCTTACCCAAGTGGTTTGAGATTGTTTACCTCATGTTTTATGAAAATAACCTGAACAGAAATAAATGCTAGTAGCCTAACAGGCTACATACAAACACACTTCAGTTACATTTCACTGAATGACCAGCCAATTACAAAGACAAGTATTTGCAAAAACAGGGTTTTTTTAAGGGGCCAGTTTTTTGAACAAAGACACATTATAGAGCAGGAGTTTCAACTTCCCTCTAATACCTCAGACAAGTGAGATGTGTTGCTTCAAGGCAAAAAACAAAAACCAAAAAACCACCAAACAAACAAAAAACACAAAAATACCCACACAACTATATTCTTACACTTTATCATTCATTTTTTATACTTGGGCAATTCAGCATTATTATTCAAAATGATGTTGTACAGACCTTAATTAGAAACAAAATTATCTAAAAATCAATAAATCTGAATTAGGTCAATTCCTGACTTCAGTGGGATATCTGCCTGAGTAAGGAACACAGGACATTGGCCTTCTGTTTGAAGGAATTTCATTTTCTCCAGCACATAGCTAACCAAGGAATCCCATTTCAGTTAAAGAGTTGCTCCTAATATCACAATTAAAGTCTGCCAGCATGAAGCTCACCAAAAGCTTGATCCTCTTAAATAAACTCTCTAATGAACCACAGAAATTCACACCAACAGTGAAGGCAGACTAACAGTTCATCTCTTTTGTACAAAAAAAATCCACCATAAAAAAAACAGCAATCATATCCAGATTTGTATTTGATCATGAAATATCCCAATTGTACTATACAGTACATTTCCTTGCAAAAAAAAACACAAACAACATAGTATGGTGGGTTTTTTAAGTTCCTAACACTTGAAATGTTTAAGAAAACTGCAGAATCACTATACATATTGCACTTCTCTGTTAAGCCGGGCTACTACGCTTCATGGCAAAAACAACCAAATACTTCTACTAAGTAAAACAGCATTTCTCTAATCCAAAAAAAGGGAACTGAATTTGTTTCCTGCAGCTTTCATTAAAACTGTAACGATATTCCTTCCAGGCTCTTCTAGGCTTTGTTCTGAAGGATTGCTGTGTTACTTCTTACAGAATCCGTATTTATTTTTAAAAACATCAGTAAAATTCAAGGTAATGAATAGATTTAATGTACAGCGCACCATCTCCCTTCAGTCACACGAAATGAAGACAACACAAGTCATTAATACAGTTACACTTAGGCTTCAGGTTACTGTTGCTTTAAAAACAGTTCACTTCAATGGCAAGTTACAATTTTCTCAAAGCAAACAAAACCAATAATGAACTATTTGTTTTGAGTGGATAGTGTTAATCTTTTGCAGCTTGACTCCTTACACTGAAAAATCTTAGTACATTTGCTCCAGCGTCAGAGAAAATGATGCAGTTTTAGAGAAAAAGCTTTCAAAATGCTTGACATAAACAAGCTATTTATTCTTCAAGTTCTTTGTCAAAGATGTTACTAAAACATTCTGTCCATTTCATGAACACAGGAAAGATCCCAGGATGTCTTGAGTCAAAGTGGTCCATACAGAAGTTCTTTGGAATGTTTTAAGATTGGCTATAACTAGAGTTCTGGCTACCATTTGGACCCTGTTCTCCTTCACTGTTTGGAAAAAACAAAACACATATCTTCAAAAAGAAGCATCACATTTCTTTTTTTTTTTTACTAAAATACAGTATTCTGAAAGTAGTATAAACCTTCTGAAGGAAATACTTCAACATACAGACAAGTACATTAACATAGTCTGCTCAGTTTCATAAAAATGCAAATGTTATTCTCAGCACGCATAGATAACTTCAGTGTACTTATTTGAATAATAATTTCGATATATCCCCATGCAGCTGCCTGCTGAATCTACTTCAGAAGTCAACGTTTCAAAGTTCACATTACATAAGCCTGTGCACAGGAATTTGCATGTGCAGATTCCCAACAGTGGTATTTAATCACAGTAATTAAATACGACATCAAGCGGGCCGGGCTTCAAGGAATCTGGCCCAGCCACAGAGCCTCACACTGCGGTTCCTTACATTTGCTAAGCTGTATTGATCACGTTCTGATTGCGTTAACGCTCTCCATAAAACAATGAAAGTTCTGCTGCCCACCAAATCAGACCGGGCATTTGCAACAGAAAAGCCTGCACTGTAAAAACATACACTGTACCTCAAATTAAACATTTGCTCATTATTAAGATAGTCGTCCAGTTTTTCCAGATGAAATGTGTATTAAGGAAGTACCATACCTGTTTGGAGGTGGTTTTGGTTTAGGCATTTTACTAAGAATAGTAGCCATCTCTTTCCTCTCATCAAAGTTCTTCCACTGCTCATACAGCTTCAGAATAACCCTGATTATTTCTAAAATCTGATTAGAAAGAAAAGAGATCCTAGGGTCAGACACAACAAGGATTTTATCTTTGTCGTGGTCAGTTTACGTGTGTAATTAATTAAACACGCCCCAAACTAAAATCAAGCGGCACAGAGCTGTCGCACATTTTATCTGGTCTGGCAATCAACCATTCCTATAATTAGCTTTTTGATTTAATTGTGAATGGAAGTCTGAACAGAATACTTTCCCTCCCATTCAACCATATATACCACTTCTCCTGCCCTGCAAGCTAAATAGCTTTTTATTTATTTACTTGCAACTACTGCCACAGTTTATAACTCTGCTACTGGGAAAATATGGACACCTGGCAGCATGACTGCAGCTGGATGACCATGGATTACCAATACAGTAACTGAGGATTATCAATGTTCTATACACATCAGAGGCACAGTGTAGGAAAAAAAAACAACACAAAACAAACAGTAAACATTGTTCTGAATTCTTTCTTTCCAATAAATAAAGTGCCAAGGAGTGTGTAAATACTTCTTATTATATTCTTAAATGTTCTTACTATATTCTTATATACCTATAATAAGTATTGTTGAACTTTCATATTCTACTTCTGGAAGCGTAAGCATTCTCTACCAGTTTGGACATTTTCTATCTACGGCACATCAACTACCTGAATTTCCTATTAAATTTCTAGTACAATATTCTTTATAGAAGGTAGATAATGTTTGGTTCATAATTTGTTTAATGGTTCTCTAAATTAATAAAGTAGACTTCTTTTTAATACATGTACTTTGATTAAGTGCTAGAAAAATATATATCCTTGAAACAAAAGTCATTGCTGGCTCAGAGGTCCATGGTGTTAATGTAAACAAAAAACAAAAAACAAAAAACAAGCTTAGACTGTCCCATTGGCATGAGAACCAAGACATGTAAACATTCAAACATGTTCAGTATCAAGCTTATGGTAACCTTATCTATCAAATATAGGTTGGTTTTCCCTGGAAAGGTGATGGAACAATTTATTCTTGGTGCCATCTCAAGGCATATCAAGGATAAGAGGGTCATTAGGGGCACTCAACATGGCTTCACCAAGGGGAAGTTGTGCTTGACCAACTTCACAGCCTTTTATGAGGACATAACGAGGTGGATAGATGATGGCAGAGCAGTGGATGTGGTCTATCTTGACTTCAGGAAAGCATTTGACACAGTCTCCCACAGCATCCTCACAGCTAAACTGAGGAAGTGTGGTCTGGATGATCGTGTAGTGAGGTGGACTGTGAATTGGCTGAAGGAAAGAAACCAGAGAGTTGTGGTCAATGGGGTGGAGTCTAGTTGGAGGCCTGTATCTAGTGGAGTGCCTCAGGGGTCAGTACTGGGGCCAGTATTATTCAATATATTCATCAATGACTTGGATGAGGGAATAGAGTGCACTGTCAGCAAGTTTGCTGATGATACCAAGCTGGGAGGAGGGGCTGACACACCAGAAGGCTGTGCTGCCATGCAGTGGGACCTGGACAGGCTGGAGAGTTGGGCGGGGAAAAATTTAATGAAATATAACAAGGGAAAGTATAGAGTCTTGTATCTGGGCAGGAACAACTCCAGGTTCCAGTATAAGCTGGGGAATGACCTGTTGGAGAGCAGCATAGGAGAAAGGGACCTGGGGGTCCTGGTGGACAACAGGATGACCATGAGCCAGCACTGTGCCCTTGTGGCCAGGAAGGCCAATGGCATCCTGGGGTGTACTAGAAGGGGGGTGGTTAGTAGATGGAGAGAGGTTCTCCTGCCCCTCTACTCTGCCCTGGTGAGACCACATCTGGAACATTGTGTCCAGTTCTGGGCCCCTCAGTTCAAGAAGGACAGGGAACTGCTGGAGAGGGTCCAGCACAGAGCCACAAAGATGATTAAGGGAGTGGAGCATCTGCCTTATGAAGAAAGGCTGAGGGAGCTGAGTCTCTTTAGTTTGGAGGAGACTGAGGGGTGACCTCATTAATGTTTATAAATATGTAAA
This sequence comes from Columba livia, assembly GCF_036013475.1. Taxonomy (NCBI): domain Eukaryota; kingdom Metazoa; phylum Chordata; class Aves; order Columbiformes; family Columbidae; genus Columba; species Columba livia. The sequence goes on from NC_088604.1 coordinate 43,342,820, forward strand.
GGGTGAGTGTCACAAGGATGGAGCCAGGCTCTTCTCGGTGACAACCAATGATAGGACAACAGGTAATGGGTACAAACTGGAAGATAGGAGGTTCCACTTAAATATGAGAAGAAACTTCTTCTCAATGAGGGTGACAGAACACTAGAACAAGGCTGCCCAGGGGGGTTGTGGAGTCTCCTACTCTGGAGACATTCAAAACCCGCCTGGACGCCTTCCTTTGTAACCTCATCTAGGTGTTCCTGCTCCAGCAGGGGGATTGGACTAGATGACCTTTCGAGGTCCCTCCCAGTCCCTAACATTCTGTGATTCTGTGGTTGTCCTCTGCTGCCAATTTATTATTGCCCTGCTTTTACATGCATGATGGAATAATTCACAGAGCTCCTGATGCAGCATAGTCACATAGACACAATGCTGGTCATCCTGAAACTGCCAAGAATGTTTTACACTCCGCTATACTACATACATTTATAGGGAGAAAATGAGAACAGTATATAAGCATGATGCTGAAGGTGAATCAGAAAAATCACATGCACTAGAATTTAAACGTCAAACTTGTGCTGGCAATCTTGAATGAAGAAAACCACTGGGAATTATTTTTCCGGCAAAAAATGCAAAGGATACTGGTTTTATATTTCCATCTGAAAAACTGCAGCACCAGCAACACTTTGCTGTTATGCAATGGTTCCCTCTTGACTTTCAGAGCAGGGTGATAAGCAAATGACCTGATATTGTTTCCCTCCCCTAGAGATCTACCTAATTTCAGCAGCACCCAACATATGATCACTGGATGAAGTTCAAATCAGTACCGCAGACGTGTAAGGCAGTAGTTTTATAACCACAGCTACCATATCCAGTCAGTCTGTTAACAGGTGGCAGGAATTAAAAACAGAATACCTTTTCCATATCGACAGATAGCTCAGCAAACCATTGCCTTGCATCCTTCTGCTGGACAACACAGGCCACGTGTAGACAAGCTGCAAAGACCAGGTGACACAGATACTGAACAAAGATTCACTTGTGATACAGTTAAGAAACATTCTAATTTTTAAAAACACTCTATAGAGTTCAACAGAGAAAACTCAGGGTTAATTATCTGTTTTTTCTTCAAGACTTCTTAAGTTGCAAGGCTACACTGTCAGTACTGTATGAAATACAAACTGGAGCAGATTATGGGGGCACCCTACAGAATGCTTGTTGATGGGACAGCACCCAGAATATACTCATTTAAATATGACAAGAGATATTACTTGTGTTACTTACCTAGAGCTATCATGAAAGGAGGGTACAGCAGACAAAGATCAGTTCTATATGTGTCATTCACTATCCTCCTGTGCAAAAAAAAAAAAAGACTTGTAAGTATCATCCTATTCAACTTTAGACTATATGTCTTCAAAAACTGCTGTCAGTTTATAAATATGTTGTGTTTCCCAGATGACAGAAGCAGTGAGGCTGCAGCACAAAACAGCAAGACAAGAGATCTCTTCCCTTGTAAAAAATCTCTTAAAGCCTTTAATTTTTTTCTCTGTAGTCACAGCAGAAGTTTATTTGAAGCACTATTGTAGTACCATAAATGTATTTCTGCAAAGTTTGTTGAAGTATAACATAAAATAATTATCCCTGTTTCACAAGTAAAAGCAAGCATAAAAGCAGTAATTTTACTGTCTTTCTGTATTTGAGAAAGTTCCAAGAATGAGAATTCTGCTAACACAGCTAAAATGCCCTATATACTGCTTCTACCTTCTGTGAGAAGATACAACAGAAAGCCAACACTGACAGATTACCTCTACTCATAGTCACCATTCAATAGTGTCAAAAGCTGTGCTATTAGAGCTAGTCTGAAAATAAAAATCCAACCACTGCAAAGTAAAATCATTATAAGGTCAAAGACAGAATCAGCTAAGCCAGAGACATACACCTGCACGGGTTAACTAGGGCACCCTTTGTATTCAAATGTGGCTAAGACTGCTTTTGCTTAACCACCCTTGAAGCACAACTGTTAAACACTTGCTTTCTTGCTGAAAGGAGGCACTACTGTTAATCATCATCATTACCATGCAAGAGGTAGCAGCATGTCTTCTTGGCCCATATCTTGCACATACTGGAGCAAAGGTCTATAAGGATGATATACTATCAAACAGCAGTCCTAGGAAAAATGTCAGCGGGATAAACGTTAGATTACAATGAAGAATGCATTGTCAGGTCACATTAAAACCATTTGGTTTACAAGTCAATTACAAATTTATTTATTTTTTTTAAGTAGCATTCTGACACCTAACCCTGCTCTAAATGAGGGCAGTGCTCTCTGTAGAATACCATTACATAGCATGGTTGCCAGTCTGTCAGTGTCCTTCCCCTAAGAGACAGAGAAAGCCACATCTGCAGCACACTGAAACCTCATTTGCTTACAAACCCGTAATTCCCACTTGGAAATACAAAGCACTGCCAGAAAACAGTCTGTCGCTAAATACCATGCATGGAAAGCATGCCAAAATAATTGACACTCGTTTGGAAAGAAAGAAAAGATAAAAATCCACTGCTCCTCTTTTCAGGCCCAGGTTGGTGTAAACAAGACGGAATAACCCTTTCACTGAAAACAGCTGTGTGGATGCCATAGGGAAAATCCGTATTAAGATACATGTGCGGAACACCAAAGTAAGACAGAGTTATTATACATACAATATATTGCATAGCGTATTGGAAACAAAACAAAACAAAAAACAAAATGTAACTTCTTGTAAACACAGTTACTTGTGAGAAAACTCCTGTATACACAACTCAAGAGTTACTGCCACGTATAGCAGAGGTTATCAAGGACTATATCTAAACACGATACCTAAAAAGGGGGTATAACTGTAGGCACAAAGAAGAACTTTGATCTGACCTCCTCTGTGTCCTGTTTCCAAAACATACTCTTCCTCAGTCAGCTGCTGCCCAGCTCTCCAGGCTCCTCCCTGGCTTCTCTCTCCTTTTCTCCACACCTGAGCAGAACTACTCCAGTACAGGGAGCTCAGTGCCCAACCTGTCCCAGTCCTACCGATACACAGGAATTAGGCACCACTTCACCTAAGCACCCTGGGCTGCATCCTTTCAGCTGCCCTAGAAAACACAGCAATGGGACAGCAACCCTTACAAAAAGTGGGTAAAGCTCCCTTCTTTGAAGGTACCTGGAAGAAGAAAGAGGTCACGTTGTGCTCCAACACCCCAAGAGTTACAGCACCAGCTCAGAAAATGGGAGGCCCTGAATTCAGCTTCTTCCTCACATGATTCAAACCCACATCTCACTTCCTAGAAGATTACTCTAATTATCAGGTTAGAGACCAGCCTGAGGGGGATACTACCCACACCTTCTGCTGGAGCTGTAATGTATATATACAGCTCCAGGTTCTTCCAGGCCAGAAGAGGGCATAGAAAGAATTCTTCATGCTCTTGACTGGCCATTCACCTGGGAAAAAAAAGATGCTGACATCCTAGCCTCTGCATCAGGGCTTAAATGCAGTTATTTTAAAAACAGCATCAGTCCTGGAAACAGAACTTATGCTTTACCCTTCCCAACAGGGCTCTAACCACTAGGACACAGAGCCACATGCTCTCCTGTCCCCACCGTTCCCGCTCTCTGCCCTCTTTCTCTTGAGAAGTCCAGCTTGAGCACAAGGGGTGAGAATGCCTTGGCTCAGCCTGGATGACAGCTCAGTAATTACGGCATTCTGCTGAAAGCATAAATGTTAGACCTGCAGGGACATCATTCTAAAATTGGAGTGGGGGGGGGAAAAAAACAAAAAGACAGCACAATGCATATTTCATAGCACAAATTCAAAACATTCTTCATCAGCAAAAAATAAACTGAAGCAACACTAAAAAAAAAAAAAGGCAAATTACCAAAAATCCCACCTACCATTAATTCTAAGAGATAGAATTCACATTCTAGTATCTGCAGGGAAGTAAAATCACAGTTAAAGAGCAGCATGTTTCAGACAGCACAAAGAATTAACTGGTATCCAGCTTAACATCATGAATGCACAGGAATTCTGACCACGTATTTCCAACAGTCCTAAATACATTTCATCTGAAACTACACCACCAACCAAAAGTCAAACTTTTATTAGCCATTGCCTTACCACCATTATAGCTGTAGAATTAGAGCCTCTTCATCAGGCCACTAACATGTCAAATGGCCTTTTAAAGTCTTTTCAGGTTTTAACTTCTTATGAAATATTCTGTCCAACTGTAGCAATTAAATTAGCTCTCATTTTCCATAGAGATAGTGACTTATTAGTAATATCAAGGAAAAGACTGGACTGCTTTGGCTACAGGAAAGCAGTACTCCAAAATATATTTCCATTTGCCTTTATCTATAAAACAGCAGTGCAGTTGTATTCCAAGATCTTAGATATTTTATATTCTGATATATTATTTCGCCTTCTAGACTGAGTTTAAAGCAAACCAGCAAAAAAGTAGTATTTGTCATAGTCAATCTAAAAATAATTGTAGCTGTCTAACTTTCAAAATACTACAGCACAGGTCAAAACTGGTTTCAAGAAAAACTACAAAATTTATCAGCATTGTGACTGAGAATGCCTTGAAAACCACTAGTAAATCTAGATTTTTAAATCATAAATAAAAATTATTTTTCAAAACCCATTACATTTTACAGGCAAAAATAAAACTGCTTTCTGTAAGCCAACTGCTCCTGTGTGCAAGCTTGGAAGCATCCCAGGTGCAAGGGCTATTTACCTTCCCTGGGGCAATGTATTTGTCAACAAGAACATTCAACAGAAGCTACATCCCTTTTATCATCATACTACGTAAAAATTACTATTTCAGCTCCCCAGTCATGTCACTTCCCTTTATAGTATTCCTGTCAACAATTTAAGGAAATGAGATTACAGAAGATAAAATATTTTTAGAAGTAATTTTCCCAATAACCTATCCCAAACTAATTATTATCAACCTGGCATATGAGTATGAAAATATTTCTTTCTTGGAATTTAAAAGACAGGATTTCCTGCTAACAATTATTTGCCTTTTAATTTATCTGATCAAGTTGTATTTCAAACAGCATACTTACATGGTTCATCCTATAAGGAAACTCCTTTGGAAAGGCATACGAAAACCTAGTTTTCACTACAGTAAAGAGAAATCAGTATGTTAAAAAATCATACAATTAATACTTTTACTTATTACCCTTTCTATTAATTCATCTGTATATAGCCCTTCATTCAGCAGCACAAGTGCTTGCAGTACAAAAGGTTTGTATTTGAAGGAGAAAAGTTAAGTTATAAAATTTAAGATCCTGAAAGGGAAAGAGAAATACACCAGAAACCCAGATTTACACAGGTGCTCAGCAACCTGCCTGCTGCTTTGTGAACTATTAAATCTTCTGGTTAACCAACAACTACCTTCTGGGCACCTAACCTTCCACAAGTTATAATTCACAGAGCTATCTACCAACCAATGTCACTCCAAATCTGGTGACATCTACAGGATCTCTGTTCCAACACTAAATGGAATTTTTATGTGGGATTTTTTACATAGGCTTGATCCTTCAACACGCAAGATCTCAAACCATGTAATGAAGTATTAGAAAAGCAAGGGCAAGGTGAGGGAGCTCAGCCAAGAGTTGTCATACATCCATGATGTAAAGATTTTGGATATGCAAAAAACAGGCTCAAATTCAAAGCAAGAAGTCAATGCACCACATCACAGATCAATGTCCTGGGCACTGTATTATCAGACATTCAAGGATGTTTCTCTCCTTGAGATAGACAACTAAGCATCTGCTTAGGTATATATGATTCAAAGCACTTGCCTCCAAGAGAATGTTCAAATATATCCTCAGTTTTCTAGCTTATGATGATCCCTGATTTAGATACCTAATTATCCTCATGTATTTTACAAGAAACTATACAAATACTGCACTGTTTGCAATTATGTTAAGGTAAAAAACCAGAGTAATCTACATTAGAATGCTGAGCAAAGGAAAACTTAAGTACATTTGAGGATGTGGATTTGAGATCTGTAGAACTGAAACATTTTAAAATCTATTTTAAGTCCCTGCTCTTCAAGGAAAACAGGTTAACATTTAACATCCTGAAAGTGGACAATATTCCTTACATTAATAACAGATAATATATGATGAATTGAAACTACTTCCAGAAAATCAGTATGCCATTCACTTTGATGAAAAGATAGTGTCAATCCTCCAGGCTAAAGACTTCAACATTTAGACCTACGGTGGACTTTGCTAGAAAACTTGCTGTAGGGCAATAACACTAGGCTATTGGTTGGAAATTTTATTGATTTCAAGAAACAGAAGAATGAATAAAAAGCTTTTCTCAAGAAGCATGGAAACTGCAAAGACATTGTAAAAAAATAAACCACTTTGAGAAGGAAGACAGGGAAACAAAACACTTTTCCCACAAAGTGAGCTGAAGAAACAACCATATGGAGTTGTCCTTTTAGTGAGCTGTGAAAAGAGAGCAAAAAGCTTTTGAAGAGGTTGCCAGAAACCAATCTGAGATTATCTTTCTTTCAAAGGAATCATGTGTTACTAAGTCTATGTTTCTACCTAACTGAAAGCAAACAAACCTTTTCAACCCACCACTACTATGCCAGTCACCCCTTTTGTTAGCTTTGTTTTTTCCTTTGTCTCCACTCATCTTTTTTCACCTTTTGTATGAAGACCTCCAAAAAAAATTGCTGTGTGCTACTGAGGCAGCTCTGATAAAGGAAGACCAGGTAGAACAAAAGACAAACACTAGGAGAAAGCCTGTTGCTTTCTGGCCCCACTTCCATGAAACATAGAGTACTTATCAGGGCAAGCAAGGTTTCTAGGTCTGAATGAAGAACCGTCGGGGCAAATCTGTGGGATTCCAAGACCTGGGATTTTCAGGAACAGCACAGCTCAGGATTAGAAGCCCAAGTAAAATCAGCTACTGCATATTTACCAAAATCCATTGAACCCTCTCACTGATGCATCAAAACTGCCACAGAGATCTGTGCTTTGAGATGCTAACGATGTAAAAATAGCAACTCTTACTGCTCAATCCACTACTGGTCTTGGTCACGCTGGCACTGCAGATGCGATTGTGTTCCTGGTGGTAGAAGTGTCGTACGGCCAGCCCCACAGACTGATATCCTCACTGCATGCGGAGGCTACAGATGCAGCCAGTCACCTGTCCCCTCAACAGCTAAGAAGGATTTTGAAAGCACTGACCTACATTTTGAGAAGCACAGCCAGGAATTGCCTACTGAGAGCAGCTGGACCTTCTGGGTCAAATTATAGCATTCAGCTGAGAAAGCCATCACTTTCAGACTTTGATGGATGAGATGTGAGTTACAAAAACTGGGAAATATTAGGCAAGTGGGAGAGATAATTAAGTAACTACAGTGTTATTTTCTTGAACTTATTTGTGAACAATATATAGGTTATAATATGTATTTTTAGGAATAAATATCATGTGCACAGACTAATTTTCTGATGTGGGGGAAAGGATTTTAAAAATTAGAAGGTATACAGCCTACCAAAAATTCTGAACATGGGTACTTCCATGGAGCCATAACTTTTACAAAACAGACAAATAAAACTCTAAGTTTCAAGTTCTGTCTTTGAGTAATCCAGAATTTACCACTCAAGTCTTTTTCTAAACCTCAATAGTTTAATGTTATTACTTGTATTTATGCTTGGCATAAGTTCCAACCAGAATCAACCAAAATTAATACAGAAAAGACCCTTCTGTTTCACATTTGGAAACAGAAGGTATTTATTCTAAATGGCTTTAACTGGCTCCTAGCAGTCAACAAGCAAGCACCTCTATGACTTGATAGAAAGCTACCTTTTAAAAACAAGCAAAACAAAAAAAAAGGTCTGATCTCCCTACAGAAATACCTAACTACACTATAATGAAAATCACTGATACTTACATACAGAAGTAGCAGCAGAAATCAACCTTGTATTTGAAACAACACCAAATTCCTGAAGAAAAAGAATGGTAAACGAGGTGAACCACCTGAAATACCATATACTCACACTGTTATCCAATTAAAATAACACCTTCTTACTAAACTGGGCTTCTTTAAGCAGTATTTTTTCCCCACCCCTTTTTTCTTTTTTTTTTTTCTTTTTTTTTAATTTTCCTAAGGTGAACAGTGTAAACTCTTAGGTAAAGAGGTTTTTTTTCATTGATTAGTTACTTTATTGTTTGAGTCGTGAGAAATAGTAAACATTTACAAAAGGTCCTAGAGCCACAAAAGCTCAGCTGGCTAACACCCTACATATAAAACAGACAAGAGAGCTTCAAGAAGGTTTTCCTTAAACCACCTGGAGAGAAAATTGCCTTTAGAAACTTGTCACTAACTACCTGTTTTTATTGTTTCCATGAAGCCTTAGCTCCTCTGCTGACATAGTGAGCAAGCTGAAAAGTTTCTGTATATAGTGTTCTTTCAGACAAGTGCATAGCTGAATCACTGTTGCTATAGCTGCCCTCTAAAGGTGCAGAAGATTTAGCATAAGGAAGGCTGCATGGACTTCTAGTATTTGTTGTAAAATATAAGGTACATCTGTATATACACACTCTATGTCTGTACTTTCTTAAGGACTTAATAGGTTGATAAAAAATACTCTCTCCAATACTCTGAGCTTTTCTCCTTTCCTTCATCTCTTCCAAACAGTGAAAGTTGTCATGGTATCTGTACAGACAACAGTCTCACATGGCAGACACTGGTTTAATAGGACTGCTTCTACCATCCACTAGGTATTTGAGTTCCTCCAGGAAAATTCATTAATGTTCTCAAACAGCTGAAAAACTCCCTGCATTACAGAGGACTAAGAGCAGCGCCCAGCTGATGCCAACTGTCGGCCACATTCAAAGTGGACTTTTAATGGTGGAGGCACGAAGCCTTCCCACCACTATCCCTAATGGGTCAGTACTTTATGGTCATTTCTCAAAGACAGTGTATGAGCTACAACATACTTTTAATTCAAGTAATGAAGTGTGGTAAACTCTGAGGATCCCTCACTATGTGAAAGGGAAAAGGATAATTAGGAAAAAATTTCAAATTATGTTTTAAAGTTTGAGTAAACATAAATAAGGAAAAACACACCAGAAAGGAGACAGTGTTTAAAATATAGGGTATGTAAACACGTAAACACTGTATCACAGTGAGACAGCCATTTAAAACACTCTTCCCAATTTTCAAAGGCCTTTCAAGGTTAGTAATTCAGGCAAATTTGTAAAAGATTAAATACTAAATAACATGTTTGAAGGCCTTCTCTGTCTCCTTTTCTTAAATGCTATAGAAAACTATACAAAAAAGAGAAGGTTTCAACCCCCAAAGCATGAAGAATGACAAAAAATTTAAAAGTCCTAAATGTTTTCTCTCTCTCATACATCACATAATTTTACATTAAAAAATTGTAATACTTCATACCTCTACTTTGGATGCCAAAAACACACACGTAGGAGCCATTAATACTGGATCTATACTTTTTAGGGAATATCTGAAATGTTATAACAAAATTATAATATGTTGTTTCATACACGTAGAACGATTAATCTATTAAGAGCACCACACCTCCTTTTGAAAAAGCAAAGCTTAAGTTAACTTTATCAGCATACAAGCTTTACACCATCCAGAAAACAAAAGTGGCACTGTTTTTAACACAGAACTGCATTTAAAAGGGCTACCAAAATGTGCCTAGCAAATGTTTTATTCTTGTACCATCATAGTAAACAGTCCTACCTGGCATAGAATCTCTTGAAGTAGACTGTAGCAGTGGCAATAACTTGTTGTCTTAATTTAAGATGTTCACCTAAAGCCTGGATAACTTAAAAAAAATGAACAAAAGCTTGAGTTGAGTTTTACAATTTGACACCAAATAGTACAGGATCTCAAAACATGACTAGCGCTGGGGATTCTAAGGAGCAGCAGCACGGTCTTCTCCCTCAGTTCAGAAACGTGGTTCTGGTGAGACAACATGTCACTGTAAACCTACAGACCTGCAGGTGAAGAAGCAGCACTGCATCCTGAAGCTTGTGGATGCCTTCAAAAAGGGAAATGTAACTCGACTTCATTGTGTACAAGGTGAGTATGACCTTTAAGAAGATGACAACACAAATCTCAGAAGGGTAAAGCTTGGGTGTTCAATTTCAGAGCAAAACAAATTCAATCACTTAAAATATAAGACCATGGCTTTTCAGTGCCATGCAAAACGTATGGGTTTTTTTTCAAGCAACTAAAGCTGCCAACACAAACATGGTCATTAAATTTGGCAGAGGCAGCAGGTGTTAAAAAAATGACATATTTAGTCTAGGGAGAGGGGGTGGGAGACCAGAGGATGCAGTCAGCTGCTCCATCACAGTGGTCCTCTGCCAGCTGGCCAAGAAACAACCCTGGTGTCATCTGTGCAGGTAGCTCTTGTTTGGCCTCCCAGGCAAAGGAAAGGTGCCAAGCAAATTACATGTATCAAGCTGGGATTAAGAGCAGGGGCTGGATATAGAGAATGGCACAGCGAAACATAAGGTTGTTACTTGTTATTTTTCCCATACTTCTTTGCGGACATTATTCTGAGCAAGGCTTGGCTGTGTTAAGACTCCCTCTTCTTTTTTTCCTCCTTCACCAGAAATGTCCAAAACAAAAATTTAAAATACACTTAGGTATATATCTAAAATACGAACAGAAAGATCAGGAAAGTGACCACTGATGGCAAAAGCAAACAATTCCATTATCAGTCATTGCCAGCTTCTTAATGTCTATTGATGTATACAAGTCCAGATTTTTTTCCCCATGGTCTTATCCCTTAGGAACAGTCAGGGTAGACCCCACTCTCACTTTTAATGACCATCACAGCATTTGAAAACAAGCAAGTATCAAGGGTGCTGTTGGCTAGACAAGGGCTGAATGTAGGAGAAAAGGAAAAAAAACACCCTGAACAGCACTAATGATGGGCAACTTATTTTTTCTTTTACAGGAAAAGGTAACTAATTTGTCACCCACTACAACTACCTAAAGCAACAGTAAAACCCTGTCCGCGTCATATCATTCTTTTACTAAACAGAAGAATGCCAAATTGGGACTAATTTGCCAGTGACCGTAGGGCAAGCAATGCTGCCAGAAAGGAGGTTAATCCCGGTATGCAATGTCTGTACAAATATTAAAATATTTATCAGCATATCTTGGGAGGTTTGAAAGGATTTTTCCCTTTGATTTGACCATGGGGCTACAAAGCTGTCCTTCTACTAGGGCATCAGAAAAATTGAAATATCAAGCTAAGCAGAATTCTCCAAATATGTTTCTCTTTCCCATGGGATTTTCAGGAACAGTCAGGCCATCTGCTGTCAGAGAAAAATCAACTGTGGCTTAGGGAAAAAAATGGACAAGAGCCTAGAGAGACTTAATGAAATGGAAGCTTGTATATGCTGGGAAAAACTCCAATACTTGTAATTATTTTTTTTTTATATTTTAAACTAAACTGTTGGATTATTTATTCCCTTATGTTTACAAAATAAGTGGTTTCAGTGGTTTTCATTAAATAAAAATTGTTTTAAATTTGAATATCTTGAGTAGCTTGTAACACAACCGTTACAGCTTCTGCCCTAAACCAGAAATCAATTAACATGCTTTTCAACCAAAAACTCTTAAGACTTGGTGATCCAAAGAAATAAAACAACATCAATTTCCTTTTTTGAACTATTTAAGAAGATGATAGTTTTTCTTCTCTACAGTATGAACATTCTGAGTAGTTGCACATGGCCATATAATCAAGTTGATAATCTACTGCACATGCTTTCCAGTGAGGAGGCAGGAGGAAACTGCCTCTCTCCGAGCAATTTTTTGGTTGCTTTAGAAAACAACCATCTCCCGGACAGGCACATGCTGAATGTGACAAGCCGTGACCAACACTCATATCGCTACCCCAGTAACAGATGAGGTGGGAGAGAAGAGGGGGAGGCTCTATAAACCCAAAGCAGGGCCCCTATGCAGAGGCAGATGATGATAGAGCAAGGGCTTGACCATGGCAAGCTCCCACCAGCACAGAGCAGCCCCTGACTGTCCTCCTCTCTTTGCTACAGAAGGGGTGAAAGCCCAGCACCACTGTTTCCTCCAGGGCAGGCTGTGTTCATACACACACAAGGGAGACGCTGGCAGAGCTCTTCTCCAGCTGTCACAGGTCACAGACTCTGCAGTTTGTGGGAGGCAAGGAGTGCCAAGGAAAAGGAGTGTGAGAACCAAACTGACACCACCTTGTCTACTTTGTAAACCTTTGTTTACTCAAGAAAAACACTGAAGTGAAACATTTTTAAAATCATAGTTCATAATTCAAATTAATACTCATGAAAAATACCACAGAAATACAGTTTTAGAAATATCAGTACCCCATTTTGTCTTTTTGGAATTACGAAGCTACAACACTTAGTTTTAATCTCAAAGAATTCCAGGAATTGACTGAATATGTAAATCATTGCTAACTTGATTTTCTGGTGCTGCATAAGCAATAACACAGATGTATCCACAGCAGTCAGATCTGCAACACACACGAGTATTATAAAAAGAGCCAGGCTAAGAGAGAAGCTGGGATAAGTGTTTTTCACAGACATCATTCCAGCACTGACATAAGATCTTCCAGTGGCTTTGGAAAAGTCACTTCTCTGTCTCAAATCTGGCCAGATAGCTGAAAAAAATTACCATTCTGTACTTTAAAGGTCTGCTGTGAAAAATATTGAAAGAGCTGTCTGCAAACAAATTACTACTTAGCAATACCCTTTGCTTAGGGAGATTTTTTTAAAATGCTGAACAATTGTACAGAAAAGAGTTTAAGTGCCTACGTAATCTGATATGCTCCAGTGAGGCCATTCACGTGATTAAATGCTTTGCAGGATCAAGTAAGTCTTCGATAACTTCACAGACAAGCCCCAAACTCTTTGGGAGAACAGTCTGCCTGCCAACAGCCCTCAGAAACTTCTAGACAATTTAAGAGCCACCCAGTGCTGGGGAAATCAGTCACAAGGCAAGACACAGGCTGTCGTGCAGGTTTCACAGAATGTAACTGAACATAAATAACAAGCTTCCAAGCTTCGCTGTTCAACAGGACTGCACTGATCTGCTAAAATACTTACTACAGCCCAAGAGCCCATCAAAAGCCCAGTTTGAGTATTAATGCTTGACATGGAGCCTTTAACATGCTAGCTTAGCAGCCTCTGCTTGCTTCTCCTCCCTTATGTTTTTGGGAAGAACCTCCTGAAAACAAGAAAATGTACTAAGTTTTGTCCCATTGCAGCTTAAAACATTATATATGCAGCTAATTTGCCTGTAAATTCTCCTACAATTGTGTTAACACAACTAACAAATGAAAATGTTATTGATATTCCAGTTCTTTGTTAAAATAGGTTGTGACAGTGTATGTAATATCACAATGAAAACATTACAGTCTGTAAGCAATTCAAACGTACATTTAAACACTTACAGATTTTATGGCAGAAATAAAAATAAAACAGTTTTACCATTAGTAAAAAATATCTGTAGTTTCCAATATTCTTCTTCAGTCAGAAACTTCAAGTCTTTCTGGCGCTCCTTCAACAGATCTTGTTTATCCAAAATCCATTGTAAACTGAAAGAAGGGAAAATCACTTCAGCAACTCTTTGTCAACATTATACCGAGTGACTCCTGTACAGACCACAGGGTCAGAGTGAGAGGGCCGGTGACCTTTACCCGAGCCACAGGCACCTCTCAAGTAGCTGCTGGGGAGGTTTATATTATATTTAGCACATTATGGGCACCCATTTAAACGCCGAGGGCTGGGGATAAACAGGTCACACCCCGCGGACCGGAGCCGCCCGCACTCCATCGCTCGGGCCGAGGCCGCTCCCCCGGGGCGCCCCGCACCCTGCAAGTCCCGGCGGAGCGAGGTCGGCGGCGGCAACCGGAGCGGCTACGGCCGCTCTCGCACTCCAGCCCGGCTCCCGCTGGCACCCCGCGGGGCGCAGGCCCCAGCGCCGCGCCGCTCCCTTCGCCCCCGCCGGGCCTCCCCACAGCGCCCCGGCCCGCCCGGGCAATGAATGGACAAAGCGCGGCGGCGGCACCGCAGCCCCCACACCCCGCGGCACCCACTAGTGCGAGCTCTGCCAGAAGTTCCCGGCCATGGGGAGGACAGGAGACGAGAGGGGAGGAGGCGCCCGGGCCCGCGATGCCCCGTCCCCGCCGCGCCAGCGCCGCCACCCCCGCGCCGGCAGCAGGAAGGAGGCGGCTGCCGCCACCGCCCCGCGCCCGCCGCCGCCAGCGCCGGCCGGCAACACGCGGCACTGCGAACGCGTTCCCCTGCGCACGGGTTCCGCCCGCCCCCGGCAGGCCCCGGCGGGCCCGCATGCCGCTGCGTCCTCACAGCCCTCGCCCGGCCATCCGCGGTGGCGGCCGGGTCTGAGGCGCCGTGTACAGGCAGCAAGCGCGGAACTGCCGCGGGGGGATGGAGCCGCTGGGGATCCCAGTGTCTTTGCGAGGCGTGCCGGGGCGGTGCTCGCCCAGCTGACGGAGGCACGGGGCGGTTTGGGCTGGAAGAGACCTCCAAAAGTCACGCTGTCCAACCCCCCTACCATGGGCAGGGACGTCTTTCACTAGACCAGGTTGCTCAGAGCCCCGTCCGACTGGCCTTGAACACTTCCAGGGATGGGGCATGTACAGCTTCTCTGGACAGCCTGTTCCAGAGCCTCACCACCCTCATCATAAAAAAATTATTCTTTTTGTCCAGTCTCAACCTGCCCTCTTCCAGTGTAAATCCACTTGCTGTCTAAATTCGGTGCCAGTCTGCTCCCAGAAAGGTCCCAATTTGGATCACAGACTAGTGGTTCCAATAAGACCACTTACTTGTCTTGCACTGTCTCCACCTCACCTAAACTTCCTTTTACCTTACCCATTCTCAAAGTTTCAGGACTCAGGTTGCTTCATGCTGGAATATTCTTAATTGGAGAAACCCCCTGTGGGTAATCTTTTTTGAAAGTAAGAAGTCTAAATCATTTGCAGCTGTCCTTGCATGCTCCTTCCTGTGCTGGCAGACAAAATGCTCACAGTTTTCAACTTCTGAGTGGGATCTGAGATGCATTAATCCATGTCCTGCTGGGAAAGGTGCATCAAGGCGTGAGAGGTAGGTCCCCATTCCTGCACTGCCAGGGAAATTCAGTGAGCAGGGAGGGAGGGAGGGATGGTGCCTCCACCTCTTCTAGCAGCACTGTCTCTAGGGGAAGCACGCCTGAGTTTTGCCTAGCGAGATCAGTAAAAAGGGACATATTTTAAAAGTCTGCAGAAGTCTATCTGGATACCAGCTTTTTTCAGGGCTGAATGTGAGCAGGAATAGGAAGGCTGCCTGGACACAAGACAGACAGCAGCTGGCAGCAGCTATGGGAAAGCTGCAGCCTTCACAGCCTCCCCATTCCACCATGAACCCAGACTGGAGTTCAGACCCATCCCTGTGCCCACAGAAGTCAGTAGAGTTTCTGTTAGCCATCACAGTGGCAGCAAGAAACACTCCCACAAGGCAGATCCTTGGCAAGATGAAGTAACTCCTGGTTTATCCTGCTGGGAAGGTTGTGCTTGGTGCTAATGGTTGGCAAGACCTGTGAGCACATGAGGACTATCTTTTGCATGGTCTCACAAAAGCTATTTGTTCTGAAATTTAAATATGCCTTGTCTGTCTGCACACAGCATACAGTGTGAAAAGCAGCCTGCTTGCTCCCTAGAGGTTCTCCCCACAGTGGGCAAACTCCTTCCATCCCTGTCCACCACTTCAAACATCTTCTTCAGCTTCATTGACCCGAACTGAGAGGCTGTCTGCAGAGCCAGAAGTAAACATCCTGCAAGGCAGCCAACACCATTGTCACCAATAAGCAAGTAAAGAGCTCCACTAAGCAAAAGTTGACAGAGGAACTTTCTGTGTATTCAATGAGCAAATAATTGATAATATAATTAATGCAGCTCTGGGTATCTTTTGATATATATATATATATATATATATGTATATGGCATTTTGTTAGGCAATTATGATCCTAGAGGTATAGAGGTGTATATACACATACACATTTGTGTAGAGGAAACTGAATGCTATCTCAATTTTGTCATTATGGAGGTGGTCTGTGAATGTCTATCCCTGCTCTCCAGCATACAAGGGGTGCTTAGTTTGGGCTTTGCCTTGAAACTGGAAGCAGTAAACCAGTGAAAACCGCCCAATGGTTGTCCTTAGACTGACCCAATACCCCCAAAAGGCATTTCAGACCCAGTCCTGCAGCACTCTGCAGTGATCTGTTGATGGTGGTATAGCTAATGCTGGAGATGCATGAGAAACTACAAAGCAGAGTGGGAAGATGTACAGGATAAGAAGACAGTGGTATTTCTAAATGGCTTTGCTGGCAGAATGAGACACCTTTCTTGGCACGTCAGAGATAGTTTGGGTTTGAGACCTTGTTTGTAAGTAGGAATATGAGGTTAAGAGATGAGGTAGGGAAGAAAGAATTTGCATACCCTGGCTGTGTTTCCTTCACTTCTCCTTCCTCAGTGTAAGGAGACATGGTGGAGGCCACAGGTTGAGTTCCATGGGACTTCTGTGGAGGATCTCTGACTTGATGCCTTTCTCTAAAAAGCCATCCAGACCTTGCAGAACTTGCTGAGCATGTGAAAACTCAAAGGAGAAAGTCCTTATTCCTTTATTTCAATGTCACAGCTACAAAGAGGGGAACTGGACTGCCAGTACATCTTTGGATCACATCCACCCACAACTGCATCACACCCAGCTTAGCAGAGCACCCAGGAGCCAGTAGAGAGATAAGCTGTTGTACAACAGAGAAGCTTGTAATTGCCTCACTGAACATACTAGAGCAACTAAAATAGCAGCAGACCTCGTGCTGCTACTTATCACATCAAACAGGCATCTCTTTGTTTCACCATCCTGCTCAGCCTCCCCCCTTGCCTTTTTCTTGCTCTGCTTTCATACCTGCATTTTGTTACCTCATGCTGGCGATTTGTGTTTCTGCACACTACAGTGTGGCAGGAAATAATTTGCAGGCATTCAGCAGGAGACTTACCATAGCTGTGATAAATACCATTGCTTCGCTGCACACTGGGCACAGGGGACAGCTCTGCTTGCCCTGCACCTGGCGTTGCCCTGCACCTGGCACTGCCAGGGCTGTCTGATGCTGCTGGAACAGGAATGCCTGGCACCGCAGGGTCTTGCCAGACTGTCTTTTTCTTGGCAGGGCAGGCCTCATATTGCATGACCCCATTTCACAGCACTGCAACAGACCATGCCAGTGCAGAGCTGTGGAGAAGTAAGCCCTCCCGGTCGGTGCCCTACAAAGGGACACCCTGCCATGCCGGAGAGCCTCCCTGCAGTGTGGCTCCCACTGCTTCACGGGGTCCATCCCAGCCCTGCAACATCCCCTGCACAAAGAGGCAAGGGCGCCTCTCGACTGGGGCATGCTGGGGATGCCCATTGCCAGGTCAGGCGTCCCACAGCTGGTATGAAGCTGTGGGGCTGCATTATATAGCACAGGAGGGGTTGTTGCTGTCTGCCTTTTCCCATGTTTCTTGGAGGACGTTGATGCTGCTGTGGCTCCATCTCCCTGGAGGCCCAGCTGGGAGGTGCTTCCCTGGGCAGGAGCATAGCAGGGGGCAGACAGGGCAGAGCATTTTCCCCTTGACAATGCTTTGCAGCCTTTCTTTTCCAGGACTGTGCAGAGGATTTCTTTATTTACCATGTCCTCTCTGTGTGTTTCTGTCAAAATAGGCAAACGAAGATTTCATGAAACAGATGTGCAGTGCTGCTGTGTGTGCCGATGTCTCCCGCTCAGCCTCGGACCTGGCTGCTGCTCTGAGGGACATCCAGATATAGGATGAAAAAATCGCAGCCAAGAACCTGCAGGTAAAATTATACTTTGTCATATTTGTGAGATGAAATTATCTGTCAGCTCTCGCTGATCTCTTCCCCCTCTACCCCCCTAATAAAACCCGTCACAAACATATTGAATATACTTAGTAGTCTATCGTTAGATATAAATATACGCACGGTAGTTGGATAGATTCTATTTTTTTTTCAAAATAAATGCTTCTTCCAATCCACATGTTATAAATAGCATTTAAAATGATGGAAGGATGATGCACATTCCGTTTTTTGTTCATGGGTCCTCCTCCACAATTCCAAATACAACATTTCCTTTAGCCCTTTCCCTTAGTTGCACACAAAAAATAGTCGCTACTAATACTCTCAGGTTTTTTACATGTTTATATATTCATCTAATAACTGAACACAGAATGTATCTTCTCACAGAACTGACAATAAGCATTCCTGTTTGCCTTCTTCTGTTTAATATCCCCTCAGGAAATGAATGAGTGGTACAAAACCAGATTTCCTGACTTTAATCAAGCTTCCACAAAACATGCCGAGAATGTGAGACATTTCAAGGAAGGAATGGGGAAGAGAAGTGTAAGTGGAATTGAAAACCCCTTCCAGCTTATGTTATGTCACTTCTAATGGAAGCCTTTGTTATGATTTCACTAAGTTAGGTAATGTGACAGTTGTCTGATATTTTTCTCAGTAATGGTGGTCTTTTAGGCTATAGTCTGCAATGAGGGAGACGGATTGGAGGAGTGGTGACTCTGGATGTGACCCCATGTCAAACCAGTGGGAAGTATCCACAAAAAATGTTTATCCAGATATAATGTTTATACACATTAAATAAAAATTCAACTGCATGTATCTGAGCATATTGATCCTGTTGTTCTTGATTGACAAGTTCAGAAAAAAGGGATTTATATTTGAGAATTTTTCACTAAAAGTACCCTCCCCCTCCCCCCCACCGCCCCCAAGACAGACTCTTGCACAGGCAACCATTTAATATTTCACATAAAAGACATTCAGGATAATTTCATTAGATGGGGAAAGACTTTAGAATAACGACAGTTTGGTTTACAACACCCGGGTAAATTACAAGAGATAGAGGCATTATTAAAACCATCAGCTCTGTTGTGAGAACTCCTTGGCAAATGTAGCTAGTTCAGAAAGATGTTCTCAGTTACCTCCTACCAACCTGCACTTAAAATAACACAGTAGCTTGTTATTTCAAAGGGTTTTCTTTTCTGGGCCAGAGACACTCTGGCATTTAAACCCACCTCCTCTCAATAAAGCACACACAGCAGGAACATATGCAGGATGGAGCATCAAACCCGTATTATGTTGGTTTGAACTCTGGTTTGTTGGTTTGGTTTGGCTTTTTCCTCGGGTCAGCTGGAAATGTGTCCTCTGCCTCAGGGTTTTCGTGCAGGGGGTGTCCCTGGCCCCGGCGTGGGGGGCTGGATCCTGAGCAGCACACCCGGTCCAGGCTGAAATGGTGGTTAAACTGTCCTTCAAGTGTAGATCAACCTGCAGCCTGGACACCGGGTGGCCGTTCGCTCACATGGGGCATGTGTCCCATCTGGGAGGACTTTCCCTCCTGGAAAGACCGAGTTCCCAGGGTGAAATGCAGCCCCCCTGAAAGGGTATTTTGGGGGTTGCCCCTCTTCTCCCCCTGCCTGCACCCCCAGAATCCCAGCGCTGAGCAAAGTCACAGCTTCTCCTTGCGTTGCTGCTACGAAGTGAGAGTGACCCCGCTGGGGACCGCCGCTGGGACACAAGGAAGGGACTGAAGGTCTCTGAGGTAACCTGCACCTCGCAGGGAGAGTTTACCTCTCTTTTACCCCTTCGAAAACGTTCGCTTGAACAAACAGTAAGCCGTTGTGGAGGACGAAAGGCGTTCAAGAAAAGTCAGGCGGCTTCCCAAGGCTGTCGCCTAGCCCAGGACAGGAGCCCTCTTTACCTGCCCCCATGCCCCTGAGTGCCTCGGGGGACCCCTCTGCACCCTAAACAACTTCTGGAAAAAGTGCGTCTACCCCAAATGTGTAGGTTTTTGCTCTGAGCTCTTGTCTCCTCCGGAGGATAGGACGCTGCACTAAAATGAAAATGGCCCACGGACCCCCCGCAGGACACCGGGGATGCTCCGGTGCTACCCCAGGCTTGCACAACGGCTTTGCCCACCTCCCCAGAACCTTTCGTTCCTTTCTCGGTATTTCTCTAGGTTTTCACTCAAAAACCTGCGTTTCCCCTCGCGAAAGCAGCTCCTCCGCCTTCAGCCCAAGCCGCCCGCTTTTGCAAACCTGTTGTGACGCTTTTATTAACTCGAATAAAATTAGGAATACGTATTTTCTTGCTTGCCTCGGTCCCGTGGGACCTTCGAAGCCGGGTTTCCTGCACGACTTGGCGAAGGTATCGAGTAACCTTGAAGCAACGCGGCAGGCGGGAGGGGGGCTGCGGCTCCCCGGTGCGCACGAAGCAGCCTGGCCCGAGGAGAAACCCCCCCCTTCCCCGACAAGCCCCTGACGTTACCGGAGAGAAATGAGCAGGAAACAGAGAAGCGAGTTAATTAGTTGCATCTTTGCCGAATCACGCTTGAGAGACGTTTTTCCGAGGGGAGGCTTCGCTGCCTCACTCTATCTGGTAGCAAACGCTTTCTCCCCAACCCAGAGGCTCAGAGGGTGCTTCGGAAACTATATAAATGAAGAAAAACTGTATAACCGTGGAGAGAAAATATATCACTGCTGCCGTATATATTTCCGTGTCTATATTGCCCCAAACATGTTCAATATACGTATGTACACAGGCACATGTGTATGCACTCCTTTTCCTCCCAGTTTCGCGGGCTCACACAGGGAGTTTGAGAAACTACCATCTTCTCGCCCCAGGTTTCAACCACTTCCAACACAACCCATGGGGCAGCGGAGCGGGACGGGGATGCCGCAGCCCGTCACCCCAGGCACTCCTCAGCCACTCCGCACTGCGAACCCCGCGGGTCTGGGGCGGCTTCTCCTCCAGCGGGCAAGACTGCGGGGGGAGCGCCGGTAAGGTTGACATTTATAGGAATTGAGGGACACGGAGAGCGGGGCTCGCTGTGACCGCTAGCACAACGGGGCGGGGTGACAGCTTCAGGTGTGCCGTGATGAAAATCCAGATATTTTCCTCCTGGGAACTCATCCCAGGGGACAGGCATATTTTTGCTCTCTCGAATTAATATATATATTTATTACATATATATATATAAAATATATAACTAGACTTTTATTATTTCTTTCTTTGCAAGGTAAAACGCGAGTGGAAAATCTCGTCACATTGGCTACGGGACGTCCGGGGTTGTGGGTCTTCTGAGGCAGCGGGCAGGGCAGCGGCACTCAGCCCACCAGCCTGGGAGACAGTGGGTGCGTTGGGACCCCAGTAACGGGGGATGTGGGCACCTTGGGGACTGGCTTGGGTCTCAAATTCCGGAGGAAAAGCTGCCTGGAAGGCTCATAAGGGGTGGCTGAAAGTCAGGCATTCCCTCCGTATGGGGTTACGTTTGTAGAAGGTCCAATCCTGCACCTATCCGAGAGCAGTTTCTGTACCTGAAGGTGATCCCTAAAGCCCTGTGGACTGTTCTGGCTAACACGGACTATTGAAAACCTGTTCTCAGCGGTAGATAAATTTGCACACTCGATTTTTTTCTTCATATACCTCAGGACACGGGTTTAAACACAGTGGTGGCAAAGTCTTCTTTCTCAGGGGGAAATACCCATACAGTGGGCATCGTAATTTAACTTTAAACCCAGTGACTCGAAAATAGGAGTTAGTTCGACTCTGATATTGTGAACTCAGCTTAATTCAAACGCGATTTTAAGAAGGGTTCATTCCACAAATAATTTAAGGAGGTCAGCTTATTAAAAAGACACCCCCCCGCCAAATACCAAGCCGTGATGGAAATATTCAAAGATAAATGGGATTTTTCTTCCTAGTTTTGGAAGAGATAATCCTTCTGTATTTGTGTGCCCGGGATGTGCCCTTATTTTTCCGTGTGAGAGACACAGAGAGAGATAGAAACTTTGAGGTTAATCTGTCTTCTTCTAAACGCATATTTGAATATTTAGACTGAAAGATGATGACACTGGGGAAGCTGAGGGCAGCGGTCCGCAGGCGATCGGGCAAAAATACCGAATAATTTTGTTTAGATTTTATTTTAATAGCACAAACAATGAATAGAAAGAACAACATTAAATCTACAGGCTGTAACGAAAAATTACTTCCGACAGATGACACTTACAAGTTTCTTTGGTTTCATAACTCCGAAGCTGTCAAAAATGATGCATATTTCAGCATCAAAATATGCAATGCCGAAATGAAGAGAAGGAAATGGGTTGTACTTCGTGGAGTACTTTAAGATAAGTCCTAGATAACCTGGGTTTAACCTCCGCTATTCTGCATATCTAACGCAAATATTTTATTGTTTTGAGTATCGTTACTGGGGCTAAAAAAAAAAAAATCGCAGGAACCCGAGAAAGACCTTTCAGTTTGTCAAATTCATTAATTAGAAAGCTACACATATTAGAAGAAAATGCGTTTTCTTGCCCTGCCTTTCGCCCCCACAAACGATTTCTCCATGAGGGGATGTTTACCAGAGTGTAACGAACAGATTCTGATGGCTGCGTTTGTGCTAAAGTTCTTTTTTTTCTTTTTATTTTTTTTCTTTCCTTGCTGATAGTCGTATCTTGAAAAGCATAAAATGCTGAAACCCTTTACAACATTATGTGCGCTCATTAGGAAGTCAGATCTCTTACAGCCCACTCTCCTTGCTGGCAAAACCTATCCCTTTCTCCATTTACATCACGACCAGCCAGCCAGCAAGCTCTGCCCTGCTCTCTGGTGCCACTGCACAGAGAGATCTTCCTTCCAGCAGCTACCATTTTTCCATCCCTTTCTATTTCTCTCTTCCGTGCCAATGATTCATTTCCCTGCGTCTCCTGAGATCAAGTGCTGGATTCGGTGGGAGCCTAATAGGAGAAATCGCCAGGGTTTTCAAGTCCCGACTCCTGAAGCGAGGGCATTCACAGGGGGAGCGGGTCGGCGTTCTCCCTCCAGCTTCGCTGCTCCCCCGCTCCCATCCCGGCCATGGTTGCACTTGTTTCTCTCGAGGTGCATTGGCATCTACCTGTGAACTACCCGTCCATAAGCGCCAGCTATGTCGTTCCTGTCACTCTGCTATAAAGCTGCCCCTCGAGGGGAAAGATTTACAGAAATAAAGTACCTCTTTTTTATGGCTGCAGCTCTTCTGCAAACACAGGGCTGATTCTAAAAGATAGGAGCCCTCCTGTAAGTTCTTGAGGAAAACACACAGTGTATAAAGACATTTTTTTCGCCTTGAGCCGAGCTGGTGCAGACAAGAGGGGTCCGAGGAGGAGGAGGAAGGGAGCTCTGCGGGATGCGCGCCCTGCTCGCCTGCTTTGGCTTCCTCTTTCACTGCACAATTTCGTCCCTGGAAGAGATTCAGGGTCGCGCTCGGATCTATCAAGTTGTCAGGACGG
The DNA here is from genome assembly GCF_036013475.1 of Columba livia. Taxonomy (NCBI): domain Eukaryota; kingdom Metazoa; phylum Chordata; class Aves; order Columbiformes; family Columbidae; genus Columba; species Columba livia. Next base: position 43,366,212 of record NC_088604.1, read on the forward strand.
AGAGAAACAGTCCGTGGAAATGGTTAGAGAAGGAGGCTCCCACTATCTTTAAAAAAAAAAAACCCCAAATAATTAAAGCCCAAACTGTAATAAAAGTCAGCGATAGTTTGCCTGCCTAGAGGTAGAAGGACCATGTGATTTTAGTGGTACAACCACTGTCTTTACAAAGCCCGATTCAGAGAGATCTCAGATCATAATACAGCTCTATGAACTGTATTCCCGGGGATATTTTCAAGGCTGGAGGAGAAGGAGGAAGAGAAACACCCTTTGCTTCTTCACCATGTTTCTCTCCGGAGCACAGGAACTCAGTTCCTCAGCACAGACCGTTTACAGATGCTTCCTGGCACATTGCTTCGGCATATATTCGGCTCCGGCTCTGTAGGTACAGTACGCTTTTCCATAAGTCGCAACCCTGTCTCTCAGGGACGGCCAGAAGGCAGTGGAAGGGCCTTTCTCCCTGCACTCCTGTCACGAAACTCGTGGAAACAAAGGATCACAATGACTTCAGCATACCAACTTATATATATATATCTGTAAGTGTGTATATGCGCAGACATACCCGGGTGCAGTGTACGGACACACAGGTAAAACCGCATACCACATGAGTCTGAGTTTCTTGTGGATATACGTGGTATAATGTATGAATGCTGTAGCTGCGGTCTGCACAGCTCTACCTTTAACACGAATAGCAGCCCTCGGGCAGCGGGGGCCTCCCGGGCATCCCTTCGGCGAGCACACCGGGAAGGACGGGCAGGCCGCGGCCATGGGCTGCCCCCGCCACCGGCCTCGCTGTGTCCCAGGGCCGCGCTTCTCTCTTCGGGCTGAGGTGAGGGTGGTCCCGGAGGGTGCAAACATGGGTAGCCCCTTGGCTCCGGCTGCGCTGGCAAACCCGCCGCCTCCCCACCCCCCAGCGCCGGAAAGCTGTGGCAGCGCTGCCGGCTGACGTGGGGATGCTCTTTCCTTTTTTATTTAAATATCTCATCCGTCTAGGGACGGAGGCATCACAGGGCGCTGCATTTACCCCGGCCCATAGCCAGCGCAGTTGCGACAAAATTATGTCAGGGGCTTCTACCGAGCTCAGCGGCGGCCACCCGGCGCGACAGCCGTGCCCCGAGCCCCGCACACCGCCACACACGATCGTGCCCTCCGCTCATCCCCTCGCCGTTCCTTCCCGCTCTTTATCTTGCAGAGATACGGACGCCGGGTACGGCGGAGATGCCACCGGCGGTGCCCCTGCCCGGCGGTGCGGGAGGAAACGCGAAGCTCTCCGTTTTCCCCCGCTTCGCCCTGCCCGGGCTATACGGCCCCTCCCCACTCAGGCTCTGCCAGTCTCCCCTAAACCAGATCTTCCACTTACCAGGGACGGGTTGCAGGGGCAAACCTACCTCAGAGAATGGGCTTGAGTCCTTGGTATGAGACTTCAGCAACATTTGCTGTTAAAGACAGAGTCATACTGCTTCTTCCCAGGCCAGACGGATTTTGCATGTCGCATCTCGAGCCCAGTTCAGCGCTGTAAACACGGGCACCGTGCCCGTGACTCTGGCCACGCTTCGGCTTGGGTCAGTCCAATTTTTTCTCCCTGCCCGGCCAGAGCCGTGGGCTATGGGCAGGTCCCCACACAAACGAGGGGAGATATGGCCTAATGGTGGGGCGCGGGCAGGACCCTTCCCACTGCTACGAACCAGCCTGTAGGCAGTGCCAGAGGATTTCCCGTGTGGAGGGGACACCCAACTCTGTATCGTCCGTACCGCCTCGGGGTTGCCGAGCCTTCCCGGAGGTCCCGCCGGGCCCTGTGGGTCTCGGAGCCCCTTGGGACGGCAGCGGGGCGCGGTCCGGGAACGGCGTCTCCACCGGGGGCACCGGCTGTGCCACCAGCGGCACACCGGTTTCCTAGGGACATCAGCACAAAAACACTCCGTCGGGGCGGTGGGCACTTTGCAGAGGAGCGTAGAGTGGACGAAAGCAGCAGACTGGGAGGTCACCAGCTGTCGGTCACCTCCCTGAGACATAGTAGCCCTTGCACACAAAGGCCCTGACAGCGGTACAGGCTCTTCTCCATCTAATTATGATGGAATTAAGCATCGCCTTTCTGATAACCGGCCACAGAGTTTAAAAATCACTAACCCAAATAGTATTTTTCTCTACACTTCTTTGGGGTTGCCGCATCCAGGCGGCCTCACAGTCAGATTAGTCACAGTGTGAAGGACAGGCCTGAGCTTTGAACATTGCCTCTCGCTCCACAAGTTCAGAGCCTTCAGCGGCAGGATGCTTCGCCCTGCCAGGGCCACTGTGGACAGCTGGCACGCAGATGGATAGATGGGCAGACGGGGCAATGGATGAACGTGGACGTGGAGCAGCTTTGGGTTAAAAACATAGACTCACAGGATGGTTTGGGTTGGAAGGGACTTTTAAAGATCATCTAGTCCAACATCCTGGCCGTGGACATCTTTCATTAGATCAGGCAGGTCCAGAGCAGCGAGTACAGGCCCCGGCCAGCTCCTGCTGCATTTCCAAAAACCTCATTTTCCTGATACCAGTGCTAGGCTGCACAGGGAGTGGTGCCTGCCTGTGGTTCATATCTCCCCTCCCTCCCTGCCTCTTCCCCTGAGAGCCTGCTCCTTAGGCTAGAAACAGCCGGCGAAGTTCCCCGTGGGGTTTTCCATTCCCATCCCAGGGTGATGTTTTTGCATTACGTTTGCAAGCCTGAATACAAGCCGTGTGTGAGGGAGCCGAAGCTTGCTTCTGCTCCCTCCGAAGGGAAACTCGGAGCCGGGTCTGCTCCCGGCAGAGCCTGGCCACGGCCCCTCCGCCTCGCCGGGTCCCGCCGCTGCCTGTCCCGCCCGTCGTTGCTCCCGACAGTGGCCACGCTGGCAGCCCCGAAGAGGGACATTAGCCCTGTCATTTTCTGCATCTCCTTTATTTCCTCAGTTTCTCCCTGAAATCTTTATAAATCCCCCTTTTCCAGAGGGAGTGTCCGGGCGGGTGGAAGTCTGAGCACAATGAAACCTGAGAATTTCTGTCACTCTCTGCATATGGTCCGAAGTGCTTTAATCCCAATTAGGAGCGGCTGACACACGGTCCTATTCATCCCAATCAGCTCTTGAATACATTTGCCTAGAAATGAACTTCACAAATAGACTCTCTCCTAAATGTGCCCAACAGCAAGGAAAATCGAATTGAGGCAGGGGCTCATTCTGAGGCGATCGAGGGAGAAAAGGTATGAATTTATAAGGTACACCGAAACATTGCAATTCAGCAACAAGTTTACTGACTTTTATTTGCACCATGTCAACCGAAAGAACCAAGAGATGAGGTGGGGGCTGCGGGAGGGGGACAATCCGGTTAAAAGGCAACTTTAGACAGACTTTGAATACTTTATGTGGCAAGTTTCGCCTCCAATTGAAGCTGGGCTAAAAAAATCTCAGCCCCTGCACTGGCATTTTTAGCGAGCACAAAACGTGTTTGAATCCGATCTGGGCTGACGCTCGCGATTAACAATACGAATACCAAATCGAGCTCCTGTCATCTGCCCGGGTTCCCATAGAACCTGAATTACTATTCAAAAGCTGCTTTAATATCCCACCCGCATCTCGTCTGCACCGCACAGCTGGTTGGGGGCCGCCGGCCCGGGCCGCGACCATCCGGCCCCGCCAATCGGCCCCGCCCGCCCGCAGCACCGGGCACCGGCAGCGCCGCGGCGGCGGCGGCTGAACCTGCGGGCGGTGTCACGGGGGGAAAAATGGACGTGTTGGGAAGGAACAGAAAGGAGGAAAGGGTGGTCAAAGCAGGGGGGTTTGAGAGAGAGCGGCTGAAAGAGCGAAAGTTAGCTAAGTCGACTAAGACGTATATAAAAGAAATATATAGGGAAATTGTGGATATAATATATAGATGTATAATTGCAAAAGAGAAAGAGGAGAAGGCAGGAGCGACGGCAGGAAATGAGGTAATAGAGGGAAAAAGGAGAACAGAGAAGGAGAGGGAAGAGGAGGGATGGGGAGAGGAGAGGAGGGGAGGAGAGAGAAAAAAAGAAAAAGAAAAAGAAAAAGAAAAAGAAAAAGAAAAAGAAAAAGAAAAAGAAAAAGAAAAAGAAAGAGAAAAAGAAAAAGAAAGGAAAAAGAAAAGAGATGTTCAGACCCTATTGGTCTCTTCGGTTTAAAAGGAATTTCCGTGTTTCAGGGTCTCAGGAAGCCTACCCCCCGACCTCCGCCCGGTTCCTTGCATTCCCATCCCCTTGGGGCGCGGCCGTGTCGGGGGATCGCCGGAACGAAGCCCTGGGGCCGGTGCGGGCAGGACGAGGAGCCCCAGGCCGACCAGTCGCTTAGCCCGGGGAAGGGCTGAATCGGCGGGGCAAAGCCATTTGGGAAAAAGGTCACCCCGGGAGCCGCCGGCTGGGCTGCCCCGCCGGAGTATGGCCTGCTGAATGAACTTGCAGCATTTTGTTCAAGCCTCTGCTGTGGTGCTCCGCGGCATAATAAGCCGGGCCCTGCATACAGGCATTCATGCTGGTCTGAATGTGGTGTTGAACCTTCTCTGTGCCGGAGCGGTTTGATGGTTTGAATGGAGCTCCCTGGTGGGACATTGCTCTCTGCAACTGTGCCTCTTTGGATGACTGTTGTTCCTTAACATTCATGCCTCATTATGGGGCAACCTGTTAAATCAGGGAGAACAGTGTGCCAAAGTGTTGCTCAGGGGCACCGGCAGTTCAGCGGTGGGCATAAATAAGGGCCGCCGAGGAAAATAACTTTCATCGCATCTCTGGGCAAAAGTGATCTCGCTTTAATGGTGCCTCTAGTAGCCCGGTTTAAGTATATAAAGAGCGATAGTGGAATGTTTTGATTGAGTCTAAACATTGTCTTTGAATAAAGCTGAAACCATGTAATTAATGTGTCTTTTTAATAAGGGACAATACGGTCGTTCAAGCTATTTAATTTCATTTAATTTTCCATCCCATTTGCTCCAAAGGCTGCTTTTACTTTTAACACCCGGCCTTTCATGCTGCATCTTGCTCCAGTGGGCACATTAGATCGGTTTCACCCTTCCTTTTTAGGGAAGGAAAAATAAAAGAAAATGTGGTTCCTTTCCTCTTTTGTGGACAATTTATTTCACTTGGGGAACTTCAACTTTGAGCCACAGGACAGAATAAAAATTGGAGAACTGGTGTGAATGCTTCCAGAGCAAGGGCTTTTCTTTTCTGAGTGGATGGGAACCAGCCACAATCGGCTATATTAATAAATAACTTTCCTCACAGTCGGCCTTTACATGGTCCTATTGATAAAATTGTTCGCGTGTCGTTCACGCTTTTTGACTCGTTAAGGCCCGGGAGGGAGCGGCTCCCGAGGCGGAGCAGTAGGGTACCTTGGTCGCCTTAAAAGCCTTCTCTCTACCTCTGCGGCTCTCGGAATTTCAGCCGGTCTCATCCTTCAGCGGCCAGGCCAGAGGTTACAGGGACATGTTCATGGCTTAAATTTATTGCCCTCAACTTCTTGTTTATCCTTTTTTTCCCCATTCAGGCCGCTGATCAAAGGGGTCATCTTCAGTTCCCCACATCCTTTCCCCCTCCTTCCTCCTTATCGTCCCTCAAGTTAAAAAGGAACCCCCTCCCCAGCTCCCGGGACGGTCCCTGCTATTGCACCCCGGGGAGATACGATCGATGATCACTGTTGCTGTTGGGGGCAGGCGCGACATTTATCTAGTGTACACGCCAATACGGATCATTACTAAAAAACCATACTCACGGTCCACGCGGACTCAGTGCCGGCCAGCAACACCAGGAGCAGGCGGCGGCAGCTCCCCGGTCCCGTCCCGGAGCCGCCGGGCCGGGGTAGCCCCCGCGCTCCCCGCGCAGCGCCCGGTGGCAGCGCCGGGGGCGGAACGGGCGGTGCGGCTGGCGACCCTTGGCTTCCCGCTGCTCTCAGCAGGGATGGGACATTTAAGGGCTCGCCCCGGCCGTGTGAGTGGAGGCCGGTGCCTGGCGGAGGGCAGCCGGCTGGCAGCGCGGTGGAGCCGGCGCAAACAGCGACCGGCGTGGGCAAATGTCACCGCAGAAGCAGCGGGAACGTGCCAGGCTGAGGTTTCATTGCTCTCCCGGCACGGTGCCGGGCAAGGCGAGGGGATATGACATCTTTGCGATTGCCAACTCGTGAGACGCGACCGTTCAAAATCGCTGTCGTCCCCGCCGCGCGTCTCCGTGGTCCTTGCTCCCACGGTGCCACGCGTGACAGCGGCAAACAGATCCAGATTAATGCCCACAATAACGATCACATTGAAAACGTCGTGCCAAGGTTTATCTTGCAGAGAGTGGGGTTACTTGAGAAGAGCCCCCTCAGCTACCTGGCACCTATCGCCACCTACGCTCTAAGCGTAGCTTTTTGGTTTTCTTTTGAAATTTATTAGGTCTGACTATTAGAAAAAACGGAAGGAAAAATAAGCACCATACCTGCCGTTGCTTATGAAAGCAATGGGTAAAATCTGCATGTGCAACTTCTTCGCACGAAAAATGTTCCGAAATTTTCTTTTTGGGGAGTTACGAGGTATGGAGCAGAGACAACCTGCTAGCGGTAATTAGACAGGACTATAAAAGTGAAAGTGGAAAAATTGATTTGTTACTGTAGTCTTTGGTCTGACAGGCACATCTGGACTGTTGTCTGTGGGTAAGAAAAAAGTCACACAAGTTTGTTTTCCAGCTCCTGGAGAATTCTTGAAACATTTACGCAGCCTGAATTAGAATTTTAACTTAATTAGAATATTTATATGAAGAGGAGGGACATAGATGTACTCTATTCGAATTGCTTCGTTCTGGCTTTTACACTTGCTTTTTATAGGCTGCCTCCCCAAAAGCAGTCTCGGCGCAAGCGATTTTGCGTGTGGGAGAGGAACCTGTGGATGTATTAAACGAGGAATCCAGCTGCACGCTGCTCGTTAGACAACTGTGTTATCTGCTGGCCATGTCTCTGTTTCCTGGTGGCGATATGTCTCTATTTCCTCCTGTCTCTATTTCCTAATCGCACGAATTACAGACACAGCTTCCCCACGCTCACAGATGCGGCGGTTTTGTGTTTTACAGGAGTTACGGTGGCTCATATTTTGTGCTATTCATCCTCCTTAAGGATCAAAGCTCTTCTGAACAGATTACTGGCCTGAAACCAACCCACTGAAATGGTAATACGGTCGTTCTTTAAAAAAAAAAAAAAAAAAAAAAAGTGTAGGTATTTTCTGGTGTTTTCCCATCAAGTACCTGCCCAATTTCTGTATGGCACACGCCGGGAATCAATAGAAGTTAACAAGTCCTCAAAACATTCCCATCTCTTTGTTTAATCTCCTTTACAATAAAGCCAAGGGAAGAGAATTAAAAATCTTTGAAGTATATTAAACCTCAAAAGGCTCAGCCAAGTAGACTTAAAATAGTCACTTATTTTCCAAAACTGGTTTGTCGAGAACAATAAAAGGAAGTAAAATTTATGGAGAAATTATACAGTGGATTTGTCACTTAAAATATCGTAACTGTCTCGGGGACAATACCCCATGCTGAGGATTAATGGTCCCTCCAGACCTTTGATTCACCAGCGCCTTTTCTTTGCCCTTGACAAATTGGATTTTTAGGAATGGGAAGGTCGCCTGGCCCATTGTCTGCCAGCCATTCACTCCGCCTGATTATGCAGGAGGGTTAGGGAAAGCTCCATGTGACCCTCTTGGATGGACTCCGCAGCTGCTCGAGGAGCCAAACTCTCTCACCAAACTCTGCGCCCCAGAGCATCCCCCTGCCAACGGGTACCCCTCCTGCTCCCGTTGAAAAGCCGGCGTCCACCACACCGCCGCGTCACTCTGCGGGCGGAGATAAGTCTGTGCTCATCCTCCCCGCCGCAGCCGCTGTCACTCCGGCCCCCTTAAGTAGTTGGGGTTCCCAAGCGCTCAGAGCCAGAGGCAGCGATGCAAAGCAGCAGGCTCCGGCCATCAGCGTGAGCGCAGAGAGCTGCATCCCGGCTGGGCTGCGCCTGGGGTCCTGTGCCGGGCATCTTCAAACTGGGCAAGTACCTGTCAGACCGCAGGAGCCAGGACCCAAAAAAAAGGTATTTTCCTACGGTCTCTCCTGCACCGCTGGACCTTGCTTTTTTCGTTGATTCGGGGGGAAGCCGCCTTGGGAGAAGAGGCTGCTCTTTCGCTCTCTCTCTTCGATCCTCCCTTCTTAGAGCGAGCCAGGAAATGAAAGCGTTTCCAGAACGTCCCGAGATGTCTCCTCGCGTCTTTGCCAGGAAAAGCTTGACCGCCCGTGCCCGTTCCCCCTCCTTCCCCAGCGCCGGTGCCCCGCTAGCCCGGCCGGCCCCCGACGGCGAGGCCAGGGGACCCGGGGGTTCTCTCGGAGAATCGGACGCGCTCCCGCCTTGGACACGGACGTGCAGGTGCCCGGTACCCTGTGCCCGGTGCCAGAGGGCTCTGGTCTCGCCGCCCGACCCGCCCCCCGCGGAGCTTCGCTCACTCGAGCATTGTCCCTTCCCCGGCAGGGCCAGGACGTGCACGTCTGGCTCCTCGCCCCTGGAGCCCCGGCGATGAGTCTTTCACAGCCTCCTGGTTTGTCCAGGGATGGGGCAGGGGCAGAGGCAGATGCACATGCATCGATTTATTTCTGCGTTTGGTTCGGGTTTGTGCCCCATCCCTCTCCTGGGCCGTGAATCCTTTGGTCGAGGGGGAGTGCGAGAGGCGCGGGCCGGGGCTCCTCGGGGACTGCGGCGGTGTGCGAGTTGACAGGTGTCGGGGGCAACCCAGAGCAGTTCGGCC